>NC_056749.1:538651427-538686427 GCF_019279795.1 Protopterus annectens
GCCTTGTACTACAAGAATACATCTAAGATTTAACCGTGTTTAATTCTGGCTAAGTGTTGTGTCTTTATCTATTAATGTGTACTAAATATGTCATCGTGTTTCTACTGACTTTTTAATCTAGGTTTCAGCAATAGCAGCTAAATGTTGTCTTTCTGCTGTTAATGTGCAGGAATTATATTAGCAAGTTTCTACTGACTGTTAGTTTCACTGAATCCTACTGTAAAACAATCAGTTTTTTTGCTGTTTGTACTGCAGTTACATTCAAGTATTTTCCTCAAACATTTTCCTCTGTTGAAACTTGGTTATCTGATGCCCAATTAATACTCAACCCAAACAAAACTAAACTACTCATCTTCCAACCCACCAAACATACTCAAAACAACTCTCACTTTAATATCACAGCAAAAGACAACACCACTATATACCCAACTGAACACACCAAATTGCTAGGAGTGGAAATAGACAATAAACTAAAATTTGACATTCACATATCCATGACCATAAAAATGTCCACAAAAAACTAGGAGCGTTATACAGAAATAAGCAACTTCTCACCAAAGCAGCAAAGATTTCAATAGCAAATTCCCACCTTATCTCCACCCTACTTTATGCCTCTCCAATATATACCAACCTAAGGCAATGCGATCTAAACAAGCTAGAGACCTGCTACAACAAAATTGCCAAATTCGCCACAGGGGCATCCTACCGTAGTCACCACTGTCTCTCACTTGCTGAACTGGGCTGGCTTGAACTCCCTCACCTCCTTCAATGGTATCAACTCTCACTTGCCCACAAACTAGTAAACCATCCACTAAATGTCCCATCCCTCCAGAATCTACTCCAACCCTATCGCACCACCAGAACACTAAGATCCAGCAACAAAAATTACTTGCAGATCACTAAAGCCAATAACTCTGCTGGTGAAGCACTATTCTCTTGCACCATAGCCAAATTCTGGAACTCCCTCCCACCCACAATTACCTCCATACCATCATGCACCCACTTCAAAACTTTACTAAAAGCGCACCTAAAAACATGCTGGCTATGCCCTTGCAACACCCACTCTAATATCACCCTCCCCATCCAACCACTACCTTTCTTTCCACTCCACTAACTACCTTGATTATAGCAAGCTCAGATGCTCATAAGCCAGTACTTATTATACAGCACAAACTTCTTCTTCTTGCAACATTTGTTAATGTCTGGTATGCACTTCACAGATAAAGATACTAGTTGTCTACTGATGTACTATGTTCTTCATCTGTAAATATGTTGTAAGTAATTACTATGTAAATTGTAAATCGCTATGTAATCCAATGTAACTACTGTCTTGTTTATTTTAACTGTGGAGCTTTTCTCCCCGGACCTCCGCCATACCTCTCAACTGTACAGATTTTAACAGAATGTCCAGATTTTTGGCTCATAATTTTGGTCTGTTCCTCTTAAAATTTGTGGTTTTCTGGCAAATCACTGGGATGATCTGAGGACTGAAGTCACTAAATGTTAACATACATTTTTGTGCTACAGACTTCAAATACTTCAGAAAATGTATGTTAAAACAAACCCTGTTACTCTAGCAATGTTCTAAGTTTGTAAGCTCAGTATTTAAAATATGTCCCTGTTTTTAGGCCTTTGTCCCCCCCTTTTGTTGGGCTCTGTCCAGATTTCTTGTGCTAAGAGGTTGAGAGGTATGGTCACCGCTGAAAATGGACCTACGTCCAGTCGGACACTCCCGGTCAGCAAATATAAATAAATAAATAAATAAGTCTGTTGCCATCTAGCTAAGTATTTTACTTTGTTTTCTCTCTGCTAATCTGTAGTGTATATGTTTGTTATGAGGATATATATTTCTACCCCCTCCTACTGACGGCTTCTATTGTAATACCTGATGTTATGTTTGCATGAACAGCAGTTACTGGACATTGTAGACAACTGTTAATATATGAGAGTTTCTATTTGTGAATAGTTTTCTTTTTCATTGACTAGGGTTGCTGCTTCATTTTTCTTTTTCTCATACATGCTACACACTCTAGCTGGCTGCCTTTTCTAAGTGCTTAAATAGCTGATTTACAGACTGTATGTTGTGTAGCAAAGAGTGTGAACTAACAGATAGGCATGCTATCTGTCTCTCTAACATCTGTAAACCTACATTTCAGTAACCCCATATCTGCATACAAACGCATATCTCGTTAGTTTAGTTTTTCTTTCTCTCCTTCTATACTGTGGAAGCCACCATTTTTGTTTTTAGCAATCACATACTTGCATACCTACAAATACCTCCTGTAAGCTTTCTTATTGTCATGTTTAAAGGCTAGAAAGGTGAAATGCACAACTGTGAAATATAGTGCACTACACTTGTTTGCCAAACGTAACAATGTGGATAAGTATAGGCAAATAGTACTGTACCTATCTAGGTCAACCATCAAGAAATCCTTATTAACTTTCTCTCACTTTCTTTTCCAGTGAAACAAGCAAACAGTAAGTCTGACTACTGCTGCTTGAAAAGTTATAATTTCCCACTACCTAAAGAACTTGCACAGCTGAATTCCACCTGCAGTTGCAAAAGTTCACAAGGAAAAAAACACAGAGTTAAATCTATGTAAGACCATTTCAAGAATCAATTAATAATTTAATCTGTTAAGTCATGTGCTCTGTTTGTAGTGTTGAATCTGCTGGAAGGATATCCCCACCCACACTCACAGGCCTTTTACTGCTGAAGGAGAAGCTACATTAACACTTCAGCATATTTTACTCTTATCAGTGTAATAGATCCCTGGAAAGACGTTGAAAAGCCCATAACTATAAAATTAGAATTTGTGACCCGAGTCAAGTTTTTTAGAGTTCAGTCACCATGCCTTTGTATCCATGAACATTCTACCTCACTGATTGTTTATGGTGGTAAACCATCTGGGGGGTTTCATCCCACTCAATTCACTTCGCTCACTCCACTCCCCTGCCCTTCCCCCATATCCCACCCTCCTCCAGCACCTCTACTCATATCCTAAGTAAACTACTCCCCTTCGTTCCTATGATCCAGTTATATACAACTCCACACCCACATTTCAGTCACACCTTACCTACTTTTATTTAACAAAACTTACCTGCTCTCCCTTACATCCATCACCTTGAATTTTCATTCCACCTACTATAATTCTTTGCATCTTACTGTACTTTACCATCACAATACTATCACCACCTCAAACTGTCTACATTAATTCCAGGCTTGCCTCTTTCTCTTCTATTATACACACAAACTAACACTTCACTATACTTTTTCATATACTACTGACCAGTCACATATCCCCAACCCTCCTATCACAAACCACAGGGCAAAACACGTAACCCCATTGTCAAAGCCCAGCCTGAAGTCAAAACATTTCCAACCTTACCTTTAGCTCCACACATCACAAGACAACATAATCTCTGTTTACACCTGATTACTACATTCTAACACATAAATACCACTTTTACTATTTTAAACCTACTATCACAGTTGACATGCTCCTTCTAACCTGCCTAGCTTTTTTACTCTTAATTCTCAACCTCACTACAGCTATATCCTCACTTACCCCCACACACCAATACACATTAACAAACTCCTCCAACCATCACCCCAATAAACAACACAGCTTCTCACGTATCTCATCCCAGCTTTTCGTCTATACCCTCACATATTATTCAAGCCATAAGGTGGCCTCTTCACCTACTGTGAAACCACACTTGACACCAATACTATCACCTTGGAATATAAAACACTTCCCATAGTACTTATTCCTCATTACTTACTTACTCAAACGTGGAGACATACATCCTAACACTGGCCCACCCTCAAATCCTAACCACAAGAGCAACCCCAAAGATTTAAATATACTTACACTGAACCTTAGAAGTATATGTAATAAAATAGCCCCACTGCATGCCTGGATGAATCAAAATAAACCTGATGTACTAGCCCTTACAGAAACATGGCTACACCCCAGTGTAAAAGACTCAGAAATAATAACTCCAAACTTTGCAATAACCAGAAGAGATAGATCTAAAAAAAGGGGGATGGATAGCCCTTCTATATCCCTCTATGCTCAACATCACACCCTACACCAGTAATATACTCACCTTTTCCAATGCTGAGGTGCTAATCTCTTTTTTGAACCTCAACATATCAAAAAGAATTTGCATAATGGTAATATATATCTCACCAGTTAACAATATACCAGTGTTGGAAAATATTTTGTCCTGGGCCTCCCAATCAATAAATCTCGAAACAATAATCTTAAGAGACGTAAATATAGATTGGCAAACCATAGCGTCCAACTACCCCACAATTATTATAAATCTGTAAGTTTTTTCCCAGCTTATCAATACTCCAACAAGATACAGCAAAGATCTTACCTGCCAATCCACTCTAGACTGGATCCTAGTATTCCCACCCCACCAATCACCCCTCTTCCGGAACACTGTCTAGCTCCATCAGCGATCATCTGCCGGCGTATTCCTTTAGAACAAACTCCCAACAACTAAGAAAACACACTGTTAAATCAGTTAGGAACTCAACTAATTTTTGTCAGCATAAATTTAACAATCACCTACATGAAATAGACCGGACATCGCTTAAACAACTATCCCTTAATGATGCTGTACTATACTTTAATAATACCTTCCTTCACATACTTAATACTCTAGCTCCCATTCGTAGGAAAAGAATCAAAAATAACTCATTTCCATGGCTCTCTAAGGAATGTAAACACATGATGAAGCAAAGGGACCTAGCCTGGATACCATGGAAACAGAACAAAAATGAACAAAATCATGTTAATTTCAAAACGCTACGTAACAAAGTGACAAAACTAATCCACAGAGATAAAAAGTCATATTATTCCCAGCTTCAATTCCAACATGAAATCAACCCCAATAAATCTTATCACGCCATATCATTTCTACTTAACCCTGGAACAAATAGAGACCACACCTTATCATCTGATACCCCTCCATCACAAATAGCTGAAAATTTTAACAAGCACTTCAGAAAATCAATATCAGACCTACTAACTAACACCCCTAATGCTGCACCCTAACCCTTCAACCTATTCGGACACCAACCCCAGACCATCAACTACTTCTAACCTTGTCATTACTAACCCCCCTACTCAACCAAATATCATGCAAACCCCATTCTCATTTCAGCCCATACCTACTGACACCATTAAGAAACTGCTACATAAAATAAAACCCTGATCTACATCAACTGATAATCTTCCACCACACTACCTCAAATTGGCTGCTAATTTGATCCCCTACCCAATCAGTATCCTTATAAATAGGTCTCTATCTGAATCAGAAGTACCTACCATATGGAAGCAATCTTACATCACCCCCATCCCCAAAGGAGGTAACTCTTTTGATCTATCTAATTTTCGTCCTATATCCATCTTGTCACCCATATCCAAAATTCTCGAGAAGGGTATCCATCAGCAGGTAATGAAACATCTATTGCAAAACAATATTTTATTCAAAACCCAATATGGCTTCCAACCTAGCCACAGCACAGCTACAGCCCTATTATCTTTTTACAGACACCGTAAACAAGGCCAGAGATGCAGGATGCTATACAGTCTCAGTATTCCTTGATCTCTCCAAGGCCTTTGACACAGTGTCTCACCCTTTACTTTTGAACACACTGTCTAAGCTAGGCTTCTCACATAACACAGTAAAATGGTTTCGGAGCTACCTCAAGGATCATAAGCAAGCAACAAAATGGTCCAATGAACACTCATCCTTTCTCCACAACCCTACTGCAGTCCCCCTAAGGCTCCATCCTAGGACCCCCTACTCTTCAACATTTTCACAAACAACCTTCACACTACCTATCACCCTGAGACCCTCATACAGTACGCTGATGATTCCACCATAATCTGTACTGCTCAATCACTACCAGAACTACTTTCAAAAACTCAACAATCTGTTACTGCAGTCGAATCCTAGCTAAGAAATGCCCAACTCTTTCTTAATCCAAAGAAGACAAAACTAGTACTCTTTCATCCCAAGAACACCTCCCCTGTCACTGATCATTTTAACATCCTTGCATCTGACAACACTGTCATAGAAATAGTTCAGGAAACCAAACTTCTAGTAGTTATCATTGACGATAAACTTTCATTCGACCCGCATATACAGCAAAATATAAAGAAAACTCATCAAAACCTGGGACTGTTATACAGAAATAAACATTTCTTTACTGCAGCAACCAAAACTACCCTTGTAAAAATATTTGTACTTCCCTACCTTCTTTATGGTGCCCCTATCCTAACTAACTTACGAACTTCTATCATAAACATGATGGAACAGTGCTACAACAAAGTTGCAAAGTTTGCCACAAACTCTAAATATCACACATACCACTGTAAACTACTCCTAGAATTAAACTGGCTTGAACTCCCCAACCAACTTGCCTTTATTCAGCTGTCCACCTTGTACAACCTTATTTTCAAGCCTACTGCTTGCCCTGCACTTACCAATCTAATCTCACCTTACACACCAAATCGAATCCTATGATCAGAAGACAAAAATCTCTTAGCTATCTCAAAACCCACAAGAAAACCAGGTCACTCCCTATATTCATACTGTCTCTATACTCTGGAATTCACTACCTCTAGCGGTTTCACATCATAATCTCGAAATGCTGAAATACCGAATTTCATCATTCAGACACCATGAAGCCGAACCATTCACAATACCAAAATCCACAATCCCGAATCACACAATCATGAACATACATACACCATACACCACATAACACACACACACCATTCCACTCATAACACACAAACCACACAACCCTATATGACATATACGCAGGAGGGCAAGCCCCCCTGCACCCCCCCTATTTATATATACCAACTCTGAGATTGCACATAAAAAAAAAAAAAAAAAAAAAAAAAAAAAATTCACACCACGGCATTCTCCACTCGCTCGCACACAAATACATATCACACATACACAAACACCAACAAATCCAACACTTACACTCATACATACACCTCCCTACCCTTACCCACACATACAATGTACAAAAACACACACAAACACTCACTCACCTGCAATTTCAGGCACCATAACACTGCACACAACATACTGGAAATGCATACGTGTGGATTTGAGATATTCGAATTCGCTCTTATGCACTTTCGGCATTCTGACTTTTCAGCTTCATGGTCTTGGAATGCTGAAATTTGGTATTTCAGCATTTCGAGATTATGAAGTGAAACCCCTCTAGCTACCAGGTCTATGCCTGGCCTAACCCATTTCAAAGCCTCTTTAAGAAATCATCTCAAACAGACATGGTTCTGCTCTTGCATAAAGCCTGCCTGATGCTCAGCACTTCGTCTTCTTCCAAACTAGCTTCATCCTCCTCTTCTGTCACATTTCAATCCCTCACAGTCTGCAAGATCCTAAGGCTCTTCTAACTTCTTCTCTGTTTCTATACCATATCCTTAAGCTACTGTTCAGGCTGTATTCCTTCTATTCTTAACTCTCTCACCATCTGACTACATCACTAACTTTCTGGCTATTATTTTCCTAATGGAAAATAACTTTCTGTTTACTTATTTTTTTCATGTTCTATAGCAGTCACTGTCACACAATGCTCTACCTACGTACTATTTTTGGACACTGCATTATGTATAGTGAGAGTGACTACTATAGTCTATAATTTTTTTTAACTCTATAGAATCATCTAGATGTGTAGTATATATTGTAACATCTTGTAACATAGTTTGTTCTTTCAACTTGTTTTGTATAGTGTTTCTAATGCGATTTGTACTGTATTGGATTTTAGTGTATTTTTATTGTACTATATGTGGAGCTTTTCTCCCCTGGCCTCTGCTGAAAATGGGTTCTGTAGACCCAGTCAGACCACTCCAGTAAAGAAATGTCAGATAAATAAATAAAAATCATAAATAAATTTATTTTTTATATAATTTCTAAATCCAAGTTCTCAAATCATTCTAAAGACAATACTTATATGAGAATGAAATAGAAAGAAAAAAATTGTATTCTATTGAATGGGAATCAAACTCTCATTACACAGTTAATTTCTAGTAAAATGTTTCCAAAGCAAATATATGAAAATAAATTCATTCAAATACATTATTTCTAATAGATTATCTTACATCCGGGGGGCAGTGTTGTGCAGTTCTGAACGGTATCTGATGATGCAATATTAAAAATCCTTTGGAAGAATCTGTTGTTAAATGGGTAATATGGTAATACCCTATTGCCTGTCATTATATGATTGTGGGTAATATGGTTATGCCTTACAGCCTGTCTCCACATGACTGTGTGATATAGTTATGCCCTACTGCCTGTCTTAATATCACTGTGGGTGATACAGTTATGTCTTACTGTCTGTCTTCAGATGATTCTGGGTGATATGCCCAAGAATTTGAAAATATAAATGGTCTAAGAGAGGACTTCCATCAATCGATAATACCATGACATGTGTGCACCACCCTACTAATGCATGTTAAACCTAGCCGTGCCCCTAACCCCAGCCCTGCTACACCTTACCTTCGGAAAAACACCTTCCACAACACTGACACTTCACAAGACATTCAGACACTCAACGCATACATCAGCACACATGCACAATACTAAATCTATTCCCTTCCCTGACCCTTACTCTAATCCTAACCTATAAATACTTGCATATACTCTCTCACCCCCCCAGTGCCAAAACCTTTAGTATATCCAAAGGCTTTGGCATTAAAATCCTAAACCCTCGATTACCATATCCACATGAAGTCAATTTTCATTCTTTCAACATCTTCAGCACTTGATAATGAGTAAAATCAACAAATTTTCAAAGCCCTTCACCTTGTCAACGAACTGACAGTTTGAGAGAGACACCTGAACTTATCTCTTCTTATTCATAAAACACTCATACGGAGAATAAATTTAGTGAATTAATAAGATTCAGTATTATTTACTATGAATATGTATTTAAAATATTCATAATAATGAATGTATGGCACATCCTTAAAATGTGGAACAACATGGAACATAGAATTTAAGTCTCAAAATGAGGAGCGTTCCTCCTAATGAGATATAGCTGAGATGTATGGTTTATGGTAGGTTAGCCTGTAAGAGCAGTCTTTTATTATACAATTGTTATGTAATGTTCTCTGTGTGTTGTTCACAAGTGCAAACTGTCTGGTTTGCATTTGTGACCATTTTAGATTGATGGTGTGTGTCAATAGCATTGGTGGTATAGTGGTGAGCATAGCTGCCTTCCAAGCAGTTGACCCGAGTTCGATTCCTGGCCAATGCAAGAAATCTGTACAATCTGTACATAATGTAATGTAGTAGTTTATATATACGGTATAGTTCATTTTTTTGAATGACACATTTGTCTTGTATCTTTTTCTCAAACGTGCTTTAAGATCAACATTCAGTGCAGAAAGGGGGATTCTCCTTTTCTACACTGTTGTGTGATCTAGGAGCTGACATATGTAAGTAGTAAAGACTGTGTGTGTGTGTGTGTGTGTGTGTGTGTGTGTTTTAAACCAATGTCGGTTTATTATTTTTTCAATGTCTTGCCAGTCACTGTTTTTTGGTTCAATTTACTGAGCTGGATCATATAGACAGATGCCCACACACACAAACTCACACAGAGAGAGGGAACGGTCTATATGCCTAAATGCCATTCTTATGGAATGCATTCTGCAATGGGTAAACTAATCAAACTGAATGCATTAAGAAAAGAATGAACGCAAGACTGGTGTTTTTGCAGGATCACTGAATACTGGAGAAAGGGTCTTCCCACTTCCACCCTTTTTCCTGGTAATGTGCAGTCTCAAAGTTGGTATATTTAAGTCAGGGCAGTGAGTAGCATAGTTTGAAGAGAAGGGAAAGGAAGGAAGCCAGGAAGGAGGTTGTCTCTGCTTTGTGTGGGTAGACAATTTGACTTTTCCAAGCTGTTGCAGTCATATTCATGCTGAGAGGAGATAGCGATGGAATGGCAGATTTTATTAGTAAATGATTATAAGAGGTTAATGGCTTTAAAAGGCACTGATAAAAGGGCAGGCCACATTCTAGTTGTGTAAGAATACTTTTGCATGAGGTTAAGGTTGCTTTAGCACTGTGTAAGAGGAAATGAGATATATTTTGAACTCCTAACAGGAGGTAGATGACTTAGGATTTGACTTTCTGAATGTGAAGTTGGAAGTTGACGGACTGGTCAAGCCAAACACTAAGGTATCTAACTGATTTGGTAGATTCAGTCAGGTTGTTGTCTAGGTCTTTGATATATAGAGAGATAGTGGTTTGGTGAGTCTTTTCTTTGTACAAAACAGCATGTGCTTGTTCTTTTTTTTTGTTTTTTTGGAGTTGAGGAGCAGTTTTATTTTAAAACAAAGCCAACTGTTTAGTTGTAGAAGTTCAGCTTGAAGTTGATTCTGGATGATGCCATGAGAAGGGCTGGATCGATAACCATGTCATCAATGTGAAGGAGAAAATGAAAATGAGTTAGCTCAAGATGAAAGAAAATAGTGTTCTGTCTCCATTTAAACTGTTGTTAGCATGATTATTAGCTTGAATAAAAAGCTGCAAGAATGATATGAAATATAAAGGGTTAATTTAGAAATAGTATAAAATGCTGAAAAATAGGTAGTAGTAAGTGTGCTGGCATAACTTAGATATTGGCATCCATGTAAAGGAGTATGTTATTGAGAAACAAAGTCTGTAAAAATAACTGCGTAGATGGCAGCTGGAAGGACATCAGTGACGTAAAGAGATGTAACATCAAGTGCTAGAACACCACGTTTCAGATAATGCAAGACTGAGTTTCTATGGATCATCAAACTACAGAAAACCAAGGACAAGGGAACAAAGGAAAATTGTTATACAAAGAAAGAACTGTTATACATCCGACTGTGAGAAAAAATATCAGACTTTTTGGTATAAATATGAATGCAACAGTAAACAAGCTTTGGGAGTTTGCTATAGAGAGCTGACAGCATCTGTGTTGCAGGCTTGTAGATCCAGAAGGAAAATATAATAGAAAGCGTATTAACTGAAGGAGTTCTCTGTGTATTTATTGTACTTAGTACAATACAGTAATAAGACTAGTTGGTCACAATATGCATGCATGTAAATGCAAGTAACAGCAAGAAACCAACAGAAGACGTCATATAATTTTTCACAAGAGTCAGTTGTTGTTGTTGTTGTTGTGTCCTTTGGCTTTTCCCGGTTAGGGGTCGCCACAGCAGAACTCCGGTCCGCTAATGACTGGCAGTAGATTTTGCCGGGCCTAATGCACAACCTTCAATGAAGGAATGCCCATTCACGCATGTCGCCACACAGAAGATGCTCTAACTGATAATCGAACGGGCAACGTCTATCTGTGAGGCGACAACGCTACCGCAGCACCACCACAGTCAGTGCAGTTTATTTATTAAAATGGAGAATAGTATTAGTGCAAGTACTGATTACTGAGGAAACCCTAAAAGAGTGTAGGCTGTACCTGATTAGGCAAGCCCAATTTTAACTTAAAACATTTGGTTGGTCAGTAAACCTTTGAACCATGGGTAGATTCAGAGATTATACCTATATCTTGCGAGTGGGATAATTAGATGGAGTGGTCAGCCAAAAATTTTAAAGGCCTGGGTAAGATCTATGAAAATTGCCCCAATTAGGTTACCTTTATTCACTTTAGTGAGGTTGTCATCTCTGAATGTCCAGAGAACAGTCCTAGTACTTTTACCTGTCCAAACCCATGCTGCTTCCAAGTAAGTAAGAAGTATTTGTTAAGGCAAATGGTGAGTTGATTGTAAATGATTTTACTAGGATTTTACCAAGGTTAGGAAGTATGGAGAAGGGACAGAACTGGGAAACTGAGGAGGTTTGTGTTATTTGGGGACAGTGATGACAAAGGTTGATTTCCAGATCAAAGGTATGGTATTGGTTGGGAGGCTAAGGCTGTAGATATGTTTCAGTGGGGTGACAATGAAATCTCTACAGTTGTAGAGTAACCAGTGGCAGAGGTTATCAGGACTAGAGAGAGTGTCTAGAGGAATCTCTTCTAGTAGACATGCAATGTATTTGGGGGAGTGATTGAGGGTGATTTGTTTAGATTTGAACTACTTAGCTTTATGAGTGCATTTGGTTTGTTTAGTAATATTTTATAACTTAATGTAATGCTCCCAATTTAAGAGTACAGTCATTTTTCTGGAATTTCCAGGCTTCATCATGTAAATGCATTACAATTTTTCAGCTCTTTTGAGAGCCTGTCAGTCTTGTTTTATTTGCATAGCCTAGATATTATGGGTGTGTGTGATTTGAAGGTCTAGTAAAAGTTATGAGAATAAGTTGGTAGTAGGATTGGCAAGGTTGGGGGCCAGTCTGTTTTGCAAGATGGGATTTCATTCTTGTTATTTTGAGGGGAGTTTTTGATAGTAGGTGATAATTCTAGGGGAATATTTTATTTTTAGATTTTGTGTGTGAAATGTTAAAAGACAGTAATCGCTGAAGGTGGGTGGTTGATTTATGATACTGGAGATATTGTTGAGGTGGGACATAATTATGAAGTCAAAAAATGAGTAGTGGTTTCTTTTAAAATTAGGTCTGGTAGGCATAGTCACCATTCAAAGGAGTCTGATGCTGTTAAGGAGCTCTGAGATGTCAAGGTATAGCAGGTGTAGGAAATTTAAGTTGAAATCCCCAGGGATAATTCTGTGTTTGCCTGGTAGATATACAATTCAAAATATAATACAGAAACCCTATTTCTGATTTCTTCTTCTGTGTGCTTTAATGAACTTTTATATAGTCAAAAAATGTTTCTGAATAGTTAAGAGTACTTTCATTTCCAATGACTTGATAACTTGGAACTTTTCCCTAGCTTTTTTAAAAATGTGATTCTTTTATATCCATCAATATGGCAAAGGTTATGCAAGACTTGATTATCAAAACCTTAATGGCTCGTATTGTTTAGTCATTTGAATTGTACATTTAATTCCAAAATGTATCTGATGGTCAATATTTTTGAATAGTTTAAAGTTTTATTGCTATCAGGATCAGAATGTATCTGAATCATTGTGTTCGTTATAATAGTACCATCCAAATTGTTCTGCTTCTGGATATTGATTTGCCTATACCTGCACAATCTTTTTTAATCCGGATGTATATGTTATTCAAATTGTAATAAACTTTGTTTAAAACAGATATTGCTATACCACTGCAATTAAATTAATACTCAAGAGGATTTTGAACTCTGATGAAGTTGCTGTGTTAAAGGCCTGACTTTTATCCCCAGTCAATTATCTAATCTTAAAGGTAGCATTATCACCCTCAAATTACTCACAGTAAGTACTAATGTAAAATAAACTTTGGCAAAAGAACGCATCATGATTTTAACAAGCATTTATTTCAGTGCAAATGTATTCAGTCCTCCTTATATCTAACTATTTTTACATTTGAGATGGCTTGTTGAAGAAAACTTAAAGATATTCTGGTGGACACTCCTGCAGAAAGAGAGTTTTATACTTTGCCAGCCAGTGGGAGAAAGGATTTATTTGATATGCTTAACAGAAAACAAATCCACCTGTGTAATGAAATCTGATAAGGGTAGTCCTAAAGTTATAGACTTTACTGACTATGAAATAAAAATGCATGCACCGTTGAATGAGAATACATTTTTAAAAAGGTTAATTTTAGCAAAGTATTGCTAGCATATAGATAGATTGTGGTTTAGATAAACTGGTACAATGTTTGTGTCTTTCGGCTTTTCCCGGTTAGGGGTCGCCACAGCGGAACACAATAGTATCTTATAAATTCTGAATGTGATTAATTTTACAATGTATTGAAGCTTATGCTGCCAATTTTTATTTGGTGTTCTTAAACACCACAGGAACATCTTAATACTCCCTAGACTTATATCTGGGGTAAGAAGGGTCAAAACAGAACCCATAGCTTCTTATATCAAGAATGTGCTTAAGTAGTGCATTGAGAATGTTCCATTCTCTCCATCTTTTATTCTTGATTCAAGAGATTTTATTTAAAAAGTTTGATCAAACGTCAGTGGAAATTATCAGTGTTTTAGTGGGAACTTATACAGAGACACTACACACTGTAATTCTACAAAAAGATGGATGTTAGAGAGGCATTAAGCCAAAAACAAACCTTGACCGATAAATATATCAATAATGTTTGCTTACATTGTGAGATTATACTTGGTAACTTTTTAAATATATCAAGAGGTTAGCGAAATAGCTGCTGGAGCAGCAGAAGCTGCCAGTTTTACTAACCTGGTATTACTGAAATGGGAAAAATACTATATTAATATTTCAGAGTATGAGAAATATATTAAATTCTTTTATGATTCATAGACATTTTTATTTGGGAAGGCAGTGATCTTTTTACTGATATGACTTGGAGGATATGTTTACAAATCTATGTCATTTTCAAAGTTCACTATAAAGGAATATAGAGAACTTAATTTTAGAACTGTACTTGTTTAAGGTAGAAAGATGCAAAAAGTCAGGTACTAAAGTCTAGCCCAGCATGACAACTA
This sequence comes from Protopterus annectens, assembly GCF_019279795.1. NCBI lineage: Eukaryota > Metazoa > Chordata > Ceratodontiformes > Protopteridae > Protopterus > Protopterus annectens. The sequence goes on from NC_056749.1 coordinate 538,665,988, forward strand.
TTTTGCTTACTCCATTCCTAATCTGTTTGAACTATCACCTCGTTTTTTGTACGTTTCTCTCTGACATGTAATTTCATTTTTTAACCCTCTTGTATTAAAAACATGAAAGTTATTCTAATACTATGTCTCTTATGTTTAACTACTGAGAGTAGCTCTTATATGTTGTATACTTTTGTAATGGTACTTTCATTGTATTATAGTGTACTATGCTGTGAGCTGCATCTTATATCTTTATTTTATGTGCTTGAACATTAGACTACTTTGTACTTGCTTATCTTTTGCATGACTGCAAATTGTTTGGAGCTTTTCTTATCAAATCTCCACTGAAAATGGGCCCCTGGCTCAGCTGGACTAACCCGGTTAACAAATGTCAATAAATATATAAATAAAAGTGTGTGTGTGTGTGTGTGTGTGTGTGTGTGTGTGTGTGTGTGTGTGTGTGTGTGTGTGATTTTTAATGAAATGATGGCAAACACTTCTGTTTTAATAGTATGCCTTCTAAATGTGTCAAAAAAGACATGCAAATCCCAGTCTTGTGTATTTTTCAACCTTGTTACAGACAATGTAATTTTAAAAACTATTTAAAAGATCTTAGGAGTGACTTCATTTTTTGATAAAACATTTCAAGAAACTAATGTAGACAGGAAGAAGTTTTGTTTTTTTCATAACAGTGGTAAGATGGTTTCAAATTAGGGAAAATAAATGGCTATAGCAATACCTTTCAGTGTTTGCTCAAAATGAAAAATTTTAGAAGGTAACAGCAAAGTGAATAAAGCGGTATGGATTCAATCTCATTTTATTAATAAAAGGAGTAGAAATAACAACAGTATTCAGAAAAGCAGAAATAAATGTTTCAAGAATGCCTGAGTTATCACAAATAGAAGATTAGGAACCTGTCGTTGTATTTTCACTGCAGCTGTAAACTCATGTTCAGTGCAATTAGATTTATTTATTTATTTATTTTATTTTACATTTGTTGACTGGGCTAGTCCAACTGGATACATGTAAATTTTCAGTAGAGGCTCGGGGAGAAAAGCTCCATAAAAAGACATGCACAAAAACAGAGCAGTAAACTACAATTACAGGATACTTGACAATAACAGGTGTTCCATTTTTTTTTTGAGTGCAAGAAGAAGAAAATAAAGAGAGGATTTAGAAAGGTGGGACAATACCACAGGAAAGTAATAAACAGGAACAGGAGAACAGGCCAGATAATAATAGAATTGGAAGGATTAGTATAAGGGTAGTGACTAAAGATAAGGCAGAAAGAAGGCCAGTTCAGTTGTTCCTAGTTTCAATAAGTGAATGTCTAATGTAGGGGCCTTAAAGTAGCTGTGAAGCGAGATATAAGTGGTAGTAGCCTAGGGTAACAGTAAGAGATACTCTGGTCGGGGATGGTGCAGGGACATAGCCAATGGGTTGTAAGGTATGACTTGAGTTTCTTTTTAAATAGAGAAGTAGAAGAAAGAGATGTGAGTGCACTAGGAAGTAGGTTCCAGCTTTTTCCCACAGTGTTAGAGAAAAAGGATTCTCCTCCTTTATTGTTCGGTTTTTGGGTAGTTATGAGTAGTTTGTTTGTAGGCTTGTTAGATTTTTATATGGGCTGATTAGACTTGTGAGAATTGGTATATTGCCTAGATAATACAGTATTTTATGGGAAATAATCAGTTGGTGAAAAAGAATTTGATTTTGCAATTCTAGCCAACCCAGTTGATTAAGATTTAGGCAGTGGTGGGTTCTAAATGGGGAGCTGGTAGCAAATCTGGCTATGTTGTTGTAAGAGATTGCCAACTTGTTGAGGTTGCTTTTAGATAGGTATGTATATATAGGAGAGGCATAAAAGAGTGTTGAGATTAGGTGGGTGTGGGCAATGGTAGTTCTGGCATTGGGAGTAAGGAAGGGTTTCATTCTATAGAGAGAGACAAGTTTTCGGTTAACTGATTTTATTGTGGTATTGATGTGAGCATCATAGTTGAGGTTATGATCGATAGTCACTCCTAAGAGTTTAGTGTTAGTATCAGGGGATATAACTGTACCATTTTTAGATTTAATAGTGAAGTGAAGTGGGGAGGATTTTTGTGTGGGAGCAAACAGCAGTAGTTTAGTCCTTTTAGGATCAGTCAGAGAACGTTAAAACTGTCATACTGAACATGTAATATATGTAACATGATGCAATAAGTGATTTTTAACTGGGGGGGTCTACATAAAAATTAAAGGAAAGGGTCTTTGAACATGCATATGCTATTAGAAAAGGATATAAGAAAATAGTAACAGCTACCCAGAGTTGAATGATATTATAAGTATAAATTGTTTATTGACATATACAATTTAAAAAAATAAGGCATAGCTGTTATAGTGATCTTACTCAGTTTTTATTGGCAGACTTTTGAATGACTGTTAAGGATTACTTTTTGACATGGATTAATTTATTCAACTTCATGATCTGATAAAGTCTCAGCGAAAAATATACTTACTGTATATTGTGGTTATGGAAGTTTAACAAATAAGTTTTAAAGATGTGTGTTTCATTTTTAACACAGTAATAACAGTCCATATTAAGGCTGTATTGAGCTAGTTTGAATTTCTTCTGCTGTATATATTTTCTACTGCAGGCAAATTTTATTAAGAATTTGTTATCATATATGATTTTTAATATAGACAAATGTTATTCCTTTTTTTAACTGGGTTTACACTTGTGTCTAGCATTGGTTCTAAAGGATCTTTTTTTACCAGCCCACTACCTGTTAGCAAACAAGCAAGTACAGAAACCAACAAACAACATTTGGTATATAAGTCACCTGATTTGTCTGAGCTGAACTATTTCAACAGATTACTTCTATATGTTAAACAGATTCTGAGGCTGTTTGAGAGATTATGTTAAATGTGACTGTTGGGTAATAAACTATTGTTTTGGAAAGCATTAAAATGGCCATATGTCTTGGATTCTTGTTTCTGATTTCACTAAAGGTATACCTCTAGAATTCTCTCTAATTTAATATAATAGTAAATGTACAGGATACTGACCAATTTAATAAATGCAGTGCAATATAATTATCAGAGTTTGTAATAAAATCTTGCTTAAAAGCAGTTTATTATTAGTGATGACAGCTGTTATTTCATACTTTGAGAATGTGGTTTATATGCTGTATACTGTATAGTGAATCAAATCTCACGGTTATTTTACAGTATAAAAGTGAAATACTGAAAATGCAAAAAAAAAAAATCAACCTAATAAACTAAAAATATTTGGAAAGTATTACTTCTAATTGTAAAGCAGAAGAGAAGCAGTCACTGTACATAGTAAACAATCAAAACAGCACTTATTAAATGAAAATAAGAAATGAGAGATGTGCCCTTGTATGGCAATAATTTCTGGAAGGCATATTAGACTAAGTTGCTTTGCCCACTTTGAGGTACCACTGGACTGACATAAGAGGTTCCTCACCTTTCTGCAGAGTTTGTAGGTTCCGGGGTGTTGCTGCTCTTAGTCAGGAGAACACAAATGCTAGTACCTCTGCTGCGGAAAGTTCCGGGAATTAGCAGCAATTTGCAGCTGCATTTCACATAGTCTTTAAAGAAACTTTTCAACAAAGACACACAAAGTGATGATGAAGGATGCTGAAATCACCCAATGGAGAGTCACAGAGAAAGAGTTTCGTATTCCAAAGTGGAAGAAACAACTTTAATTAAGACTCAGTTTTTGACGCTGGTAGCTCTAGTACAGGGAGGAGTGAATGAATAAGATATCAGTCTTGAGATATGGTCGGATGAGAATATGAGTTAATCCATACCACTGTAGGTATGGCTACATGTGGTAAGAATCTGTATAGCATAATAAATGTAGTACAGGAGAGGTTTAAAGAACTAGAAAAGAGCCTTAGACATGCAGCACACATAACAACTATTTCTTAAGTACTTCCTGTCAATTGTATTGCACATCTTAGTGTATGCATGGTTTAATGTTGAACACATGATATGAACTTTTGTCATGCAGTTCCAAATAATGCATTTCACACAGAACAAAAAAAACGGAAAGAGCTACACAATTTGAGGGAAAGCAGCCACTCCAATTAAACTGACAGGGGACCTGAGGAAAAGACAAGCCAATGATTTGAAGATAAGCAAACATGAAAAAGCAGCAAGATACATTAATGTAATATTGGGGTGCATATAAAGATATATTATTAATACAAAAACAAATGTTATTATTCCTTTTTACAGGCAACTGTTAAAACACAGTTTGAAATATTGTGTGAAATTGTACAGACCTAACTTTGCAAGGACAAAGCCCAAATGGGCAGTTTGTTAGACAAACTTAAAGAGATTAAGAATTTATGTTGTGGTATAATGTGCATCTCTCTCTTTTTGGTAGCTTTTTATATGTACTTTTCTAACTGCAATTAGAAGACATGGAGAAACATGCTGATTCTGCTAATACCAGACACACTTAAATACATAACAGAATGTACTGTATAAGGACATTTTCTTTTGATGCACTAAGGATTGTGAAATAATTCAGATCTAGGTGATACAAGATTCAAGATGACCAAGGAACAAAGATTGTTTCCTAAGAATATGCATAGTGCAATGGGCATAAAATGAATATTGTTCCTACTACAGACATGCGACAAGGAAAACTAAGAAGGAAGTGATAAATCATAAATCAGTTTTACCTGGCAACAAAGAGGGCATATATCAAGAATCTTGGGCACACTCTTTTTTTTTAAATATGGCTAAGCATCTAATTTGGTCTCATTTCTAAATATCTTAGTTTAGATCATAGAATAGGCTTATGCATGTATTATGAATGAATTATTACTTCCTTGCTTGTTGTTAAGAGAGATGTCATCTTTTCTCCTGTAACAACTATGTAGCTAAAACAAAAGTATAGGAAATGCTTTATATGACATTAAAACGTGGACTTCTTCTGAATATATCAAGTCTCACCCAATGATTTATTTCACAGTTCAGAAAAAAACATATAAATGGTAATATATATATATATATATATATATATATATATATATATATATTAAAAACCTTGACCTTATCAAGTGTTCTCCAAACAACTTGTTATGACAAAAACAACAAGGGATTGCATTACCAAAGTGTAGAAAATTGGTCTAATGGACAATCTGCCCCTGCAGGATCCATGGCAGCACATGCTACTAAATATGTACCATTAAGAAAAGTCAGTATTCAGTTTGGATAATTATGTGAACTGCTGATGCCATCAATTGTTTTTATCCCAAGACACTGCATGATATTTCAGTGGCAAATGTAAACACAAACACATGCACACACACACACACAAATATATATGTGTGTGTGCGCGCGTGTGTGTGCCTATACATATACTGGATATATATTTTTTTTTTGAAAGAGGGAGACAGCTAGATACATAACTCACACACATATGTAACACATATGCATATATCACACCCTCATTCAGAGATACATGACAAGAGATTTTAATTATCCTGGAACACATAGATGAAGCTGGCATCATCTTTTTAAAAATAATGCACGAGAAAACGAACAGAGTCTGAAAATATAAAGTAAACTCAGGAGATCTCCAGCAATTTATTTATTTATTTATTTATGTGCATATGTTTTCATGTATTTTTTTTTTCTACAGAAACAGTAGTAGATGATTAGGCTAATTTTCCAAAAGACCTAATATAATCAGAAATAGTGACATGTGAGTGCATGGGGTGCAGAAACAGTAACATTCAGGAATGCATCAGACAGAAATAACATATGGGATAGTAAAACAAATTGATAGTTAAGAAGTATCTGCACTTTATCAAACAGGTAGAAAATTAAACAGGCTACATGGGCAGTTTTTATTTGCAATTAAAATGTTTGTTTATGTATTAATTTAATTCAAAGAAAGACATCCTGAATGAGACTAAAAGCAACATAGTGCAATAGCCAAAATACAAATGTAATAAAAATGTTAGTTTATGTGACAAAGAAAGAGGATGAAGAAAGGATACAGCCTACTTTATAACCAGTTTTCTAGTCATCTTATTTAACCTCTTTTTAATTTGAGGTGTGATTAACATTGTTCACTATGTTAAACCCTGAATGGGGCTTAAACAATTTCTAGCTGAATGCTTTTTATGCATAAACTGCCAGGTATTTGCTGTTATCTCATCTTACTTGCAGATATGTTGCCTATGCTGTATATCACTGATGTTAGAGTTGAGCTATGTCAGGTATGTGTGATAATGGGCAAGATCTAAAACAATGTGAACTTCTATACCTTGTACTCTAGACTACTGTTAATACACTCTTGAAAACTGTAATCTTTTAGGGAAATGATTAGACCCCAGAATCAATTGATCCGTTTCACCTTTGCCCAGTTTAAAAGCAGTATTATTATTATATTGTAGAGAGTACTAGGAGGTAACATACCAATAGCAAATATTACTACCGCATCTGCAAGATCCAGTTACCGTTAGCCAATAACGTGGCTGACCACAGCCTTCAGTTGCATGCCCGCTATAAAAATGTCTGTATAACATGGGGTATGACAGTACTTATTACACCTACTTAAGGATATACATCATATACTCTACAGGGCAGGGGACTTTCGTCACAACAGAAATACACATACACGTAAAATATTCATTACTCAAGTAACAAGCCATTTATAAATGCCACCTGCTTGTCGTCTAACAGTGTAACCGGGAGTTATAACCGAGACATCTGTAATAATCTGTATTATACCATGATCCCCCCCCAAAACGTGCACGCTGATTGGCCAGCGTGCCCGTTGTAAATCGAGTTATACTAATGGAAAAAGGTCCGGTCGCCCGGACTTTTTTCCATTAGTATAACTCGTTTTTTTTAAACACTGTCTCGCTATGTTAAACCCATTTAACATAGCGAGGCAGTGTTTAAAAAAAAAGCAACGGAGAAAGCAAGATCTCCGTTGCTTTTTTTTAGTGTCTCGCTATGTTAAATGAGTTTAACATAGCGAGACAGTTAAAATAAGCAACGGAGATGTCCGTTGCTTATTTTAAAACTGTCTCGCTATGTTAAACTCATTTAACATAGCGAGACACTATAAAAAAGCAACGGAGATCTTGCTTTCTCCGTTGCTTTTGCCCACAGCTCTGATGTACTGCGCAGGCGCGCAGTACATCAGAACTGCCGCGGATGCCAGACATCTGCGGAAGGGCAGTAAACAGGCATTATACTATGCCATTATTTAAGAAAAGTAACAGTTTCTTTTCTTAAATAATGTCATGGTATAATAGCAATAACCCACGCCTGGGTGTGGGTAATGCTAAATTTACCCACGGTTGGCTTTGTTTGGTCCCTCGGGCTTCGCCCTCGGGACCAAACCACGCCAACCGTGGGTAAATTTAGCATTACCCACACCCAGGCGTGGGTTATTGCTATAATAATCCCCAGCAACCTCCTAACTCCTAAACACGTGCTTCCAAGCTTTTTCTTTTTAATCTTGAACTCGGTGGCCATATTTTGAGAAAGTCAGCATAAACATTATTGTAAAGAGACAGATGCAATAATTCCTTAATTTTTTGATGTCCTCGTATCCTTTTTAATCATGTTTCTGCAGTATTTCCAAAAGAGGTGCTGATAGCAAATTCATGGGATACCGTCTAAATTCATCGGTGGGTGGCAGTGCATGTCGGTTCTTTGAGAACCCATGGGAAAACTGCCCCTAGAATAACATCATGCTGTTTGGTTGTTTACGTGCTTCTGGATGTGATAATGCTGTAAAGGTCATAAACCACGCAGTTCCAACCAGGCATTAGAAATTAGATGAGCTATTATAGCTGTTTCTTTTCAGTTTCAAGCATAATCAAAGATGCGTGAAGTAAATATAAAGCAAGCCAAGAGCGCACAGTTTAGCTGCAGATACTACTAATGCACTGTGAAACGTATATTGGTTTTGCAGTATAAGACAACTAGGGACTGTAATCTCATGACTGACGTATATGCCCAGTAAATGCCCATCAGTCTAAGGACAATTCTGTCTCAGGATGGTTGGGTTGCTGGTACAAGCCCACGCATGCGCACCACAACGTATGTCTGGGCAGCCAGCAGTGGTGCAGGCGTTTGATGTGGCAGGATGGTCGGCTCAGGGGTGCTGAGCTTTCCAGCCACGGGCGGGGGGACACAGGCAATTGCAGCTGCAACAGCTGGGCACCCGGATCAGATATCTCAGCTGGACGGGAGGCTCCATGAGGGACTCAGCTGGGTGCAGGGCTCATAAGAGCGGAGGACTGGTCGGAATGCAACCCTCCCTGACTCAGCAGCAGCGCACAGGCGGGCTCACCCTGCCGGACTCTAGGGGTAAGTGAGACTAGGGGAAGCTGGCATTCCCTGCTCTGGGTAAGAAGGGCAAGGAAAGCACACGCGTGCAATTGTCTTTTAGCTCAAATGTCACTGAGTCGCCGTAATAAGCATGATTTTAAACAGCCTAAATTAAAAAGTTTCATATCTTTGAGATGAATATACTTTGACATTTAAATGTATAATATTCTTCACTTCTGGTGTATTTCACTTCATTGCACCATTGCAGACTTTGACCTAGGTAAATGTGTGTGTATGCATGTATGTGTTTGAGAAAAAGAGAGAGATGGGGGATTGGGATACCCCAAGAAGAGTGATAGCTGCAGTGCTCTGGGCCAATACGGTAAATTTACGAATGCCGTTTGAAATGCCCACTATGAGATTATTTGGCAGTAAAATACACGGTCAGATTGGGATCAGGCTTTCAGGACCTATCCCACAAATAGCACTCCACACTAGACGACAAAAGTGTTTATTTGTTTTTAAAGGAAGGCTTGATATTTCTTTTCTCTTAGACGGTAATATCTTAAAATAAGAGAGGCGCACAAATAGGTTTACCGTCCTTTCCTGTTATAGATGCCCTTCATGAAAGCATAATAATGAACGGCAAAACAGACATAAGATATGCTTTACTGGAACGTTTGGGAGACAGCTTAAAATGAAGAGGTTCGGAAACAAAAGTATACCGTTGTACAAAATATGGCTTCATGTGGGAAGGGTCAGAGCCAGCAATCACCGGTGGCTACATCGCGGATAACTATCAACGCTTTAAGTAGACACAGTATTGTATATGTGCCATATGCAGGAAAAACATATTATACTTCTGTTTGTGCCTGAAATGTTTTTTTTTTGTTTTTCTCTGACATTTGTGTTTATATTATTTTTTAAGACTGAACAAGTTACCCCCCCCCCCCCCCCCCCCTTTGAAACAACGGAAAGTATTGTTTTTGTACAGCAATGACAATGGAGCAGCAAAGCATTAATTAACTATATGTATAAACACACACACACACACACACACACAAGGTTCAGTGATGCAAGGCTACCTAAGATTCAGTGTACTCCACTGTATATCAGAGATGTCTTCATTAATTATTAATATTGTGTAATGTCAGTTACACAGAGACATTCCAAACAACAGGAATACTAAGTTCCACTCCAAAGGGATGGAATCCCTTCTTCCATCACCTTTGAGAGAAAATAAGATTCTTCCTAAAAATCTGATACAGTCTTTATTTAATGCACCACTGGGAGTATTAATTGATGTTTTCCAATATTTTGCAATAGCAGTTTTTGTGATCAGAAATCATTCTGATTTACAGACCTGTCTTCCCCCATTTCCACACATTTTCATCTATTCCAAAATAACAAGATTTCCATGAAGGAAAGATGCCAGTTCTGAATAGTTTATCCCATAATAACAGTGCCTTTATTCTACCTGTCCTTGCTGTAAGTTAGAACCAAAACATATTTAAGAGCCCTGTTTGGCTCCCCCACACTTCAAACAGGTATCAACTTTTTCCACCCACTCCGGGTTAACCTATCAGGTATTAAATACCACCTGTGGATTACTCTCATTTGTTGATCCCAACGTTTGCACCATTTCCTAATATTATCTGTTCTATTCTAGGCCTGTTGACAGTCCATGTGTGTTATTTCCACATCTTCATTTTGGTCCTTCTGGTTTTCAGTTTATTCCTTAGTGCTCTGCATTTATTGCTTCATAACTCCCAATATATAGTTTTACTCTTGTTTCTTTTAATAGACCCTCACTTTCCCCATGATAATAGGTTAGCTTTGATAACTGATCCCTGATGAATATCTCTGAAAGTGATTGACAGTCGGTGCATAAACCACTGGCAAGCAATACGCTTGTACTAATCTACAGAATGGGTACACTTTTGGATCTATTCAATTTGTCATATCTCTCCTATCAATTAATTGCTTCCAATGCATTATACTTACTGGGCCAGTGGATGTCTCCGTATACCTGATGTGGGACCTCACTTCCATTTCCTATCACCCAGAGCCATTAAGGCTTTCTCCCAGTTCCTGGTCCATTCAAATGGTATGCATTCATTACACGTCAGGCCTTTGCCTAGTAATGAGCAGATCTGGTTTTCTTCACTGGTGACTCTAATGTACTTGTTACAAATCTTGTCACAAATTGAAGTAAGTGGGTAGGTGTCGTAGTCCCCAACCTCCTTGCAAGATAGATAAGTAATGACATTTTCCTAGCCACCCTTCTAAGCATGCCCCCAGAGCAACACTTTTCATAAGATTTCGAATAGCCTGAAACTCTTGATGATCATGTGAGGTGGGGGCAGGCCTTCACCTTAAATGCTTCTACTATCCCAGTCAGAATGAAACAGTTTACACTTGGGGTCTGCTAACATATTCTTCAGCTTCTCAGATGGTTTACTGAGGTTGCAAGTAATCATTAATTATAATATTGCATCTAATTTTTATCCTAAATATTTGGGAAACTTGAATTCCTTTATGGGAGAACAGAGATCTATTCCTTCCCCTGTGTCCAACCTCTCCATCACTGCTTGCATTTCTTTGTAACTCTGATGTGAATATTCTCCAAATTCATTAAAGACTTGTAAAACTGATAGTACAAATTATATATATTGTCACCAAAAAAGACCAATCATCAGCAGATCTTATGAAAATTCCTCTACCTGCATCTTGATCTTCTAAACTTCAGAACAGAGACCCAGCTGCCACTGGTAGTTCTTCGAAAACCAAAATTAGGGGAATGTACAACCCTGTTGTGTTCCCCCTTGCTGTTATTCCCTTTGATGATAGAACCCCATTAACAATCACCCTAAAGAATCCATTGTATGAAACCTTTATCTAAATCTCTCTCCCTCTCTCTCTCCTGCATAACACATCAAAAAAACAACACCACACTACGGAATCAAAATACTTTTTATTGTCAAAGAATAGTATGACGGCATACAGACTTTTATTGCTGTACTGTTACATGAAAAATGTGAGCACTTGTCATTATCTGCTGTATGTCTGACTCGTAACTACTCTTTCTCCCAGAAGCACACATTCTGACAGGATATCTTCCAGATGTTAAGATAAAATCTTTGCTGATATTTTTACATCTTGATTCATTAATGAAGTGGGCTGATAGTCCGACAAATACAGTGCATCACCTATATATATATATATATATATATATATATATATATAAACATTATAATTCTTATAATCTTCCATTTCAGTTCAGTTATGTTAAATGTTAGCACCACTGAACTGTAAAATGTCATACATCTAGCAGTCTACCACATCCTTACCTTCCAGAACATTTTCTGGAAAATCAAGTTAAAAAACATAACACAAACAAATACATTTTGTGAATAATAAAAGCTATTAAAAATGAACAAACAACAATGTTTTCAGTGATAATATTCAGTGCACTTACAATCCTTACATCAACACTACAATATATTATAAGGTACAAAAACCAAGAACAATATTTTTATCTAAAGTTTCCCTGACAAATTGTCAAATCTTGGAAATTATACATTATAGACTTATATTGCCACAGCACTTTTGGAAGCTAGACTTGCCCAGCATTTGATTAATGTTGCTATCAGAAGCCATAAAGCTCATGCTAGAAAGACTTTTCCAGCATGATGTGTCCATCTGCAATTCAGGAATATACTACCCATGTTAAGTTAAGACCTCATTATTAGCTAATTAGCATGTTTCTTGAATAGCATTTCTACCAATGTTTACATCATCCTAGTAACCTGCCACTCGAGAAGACAGTGGCATTCCCCACCCTCCATCCCACACACACAAATTAGTACACCAACATGAACACACATACAAATGCAAACACACCACAGTCACTGCACCTGTTGCTTCTCTATCTACCCTCCTGTCATTCCCCCCATTTTTTGGTGTCCTGTGGTTTCTCCCATCTCCCTTAGATATTATGGTACTTTAGAGTGTGCCTGATGGTACCTCCATCCCTGTTATGCTGTTCTGTGTCTTAGGGCACATGTAAATGAGCTCGGTTCAGCATTTTTAGTTTCATTATTCTTGTCTCGGTGAATTTGTCTTTGGCATTATGGACTTTCGGTAATGCAAAGTAGATAAGTAGATCCATATTTATATGTGTGTGTGTGTGTGTGTGTGTGTGTGTGTGTGTGTGTGTGTGTGTGTGTGTGTGTATGTATATATATATATATATATATATATATATATATATATATATATATATATATATATATATATATATATATATATATCTAGGTCTACCTGAAAACGCCAAAATCTCTAAACGCCGACGACGAGAACACCGACACCAGAAGATCGACAACGGAGAAGACCGACAATTGAGGATCCCGACGCTGAGAACACCGACATGTAAAGGTAAGTGTGCGATAGGGATGGACGTTAGGGTCAGGGAGTGGGTAAGGTAAGTGTGTGATAGTGACGGATGTTAGGGTAGGGTGTGGGTCATGTAAGTGTGCAATAGTGACGGACTTTAGGTTTAGGGGAGGGTTAAGTGAGTTAAGGTGCGGGTAAGGTAAGTGTGCAATAGTGACAGAGTTAAGGGTTAGGTGCGGATTAAGTGAGTTAGGGTTAGGGTGCAGGTAAGATAAGTGTGCGATAGTGACGGACCTTAGGGTTAGGGTTTGGGTTAAGGTTAGTGCATAGATAGTTGTGTATGTAAGGTTTAGTGTAGGTTTGTAAGGTTTTTGGTGTGCTTGTGTTGTGTGTGTGTTTTTCAGAAAAGGTATTTGTTTTGTTGATTGTTGGGATTGTGGTTTGTTGGACATGTGAAGTTTCGTGTTTTTGAACTTTCTTTGTTTTTTCGGTTTTGTCATGTCGGTTATTTCGTTGTCGGTGTTTTGGCGTGTCGGTGTTATCAGGTAGACCCATATATATATATATATATATATATATATATATATATATATATATATATATATATATATATATATGGTTCCCCTTCAGTAGGTCGAATGGCTGAAATCTCAAAATGCATATGGTCAAGACCATATGCTTGAAATTTCAGAAGCTCGACCTTCTGAATGGGGATCGGCATACAGCGCAGAACGGGAGATTTCCTTTTCTGCGCTGTAGTGCGATCTTGGAGTTGGAATAAATAAGTAGTGAGGGATGTGGGGGGTGCAGGGGGGCTTGCGTTTTGTTTTTTTTTTTTACTTCCCTTTCAGAAGGTCAAGCTTCTGAAATTTGAGCATATGGCTTCGGCCATATGCATTTCGAGATTTCAGCCATTCGGCCTTCTGAAGGGGAACTATATATATATATATATATATATATATATATATATATATATATATATATATATATATATATAGTGGATATAAAAAGTGTACACACTCCTGTTAAAATGCCAGGCTTTTGTGATATAAAAAATGAGACCACAATAAACCATTTAAAAACTTTTACTACCTTTAGTGTGACCTGTAACCTGTATTCATTCATAATTCAATTGAAAAACAAAATCTGTTAGGGGAAAAAAATCTAAAAAATAAAAAACGTAAAATAGGCTGGTTGCATAAGTGAGCACATCCTTAAACTAATACTTTGTTGAAGCACCTTTTGATTTAATTAAAGCATTCAGTTTTCTTGGGTAGGATCAGCATGGCACATCTTGACTTGGCAATATTTTCCCTCTCTTCCTCGCAAAAGTGCTCCAAATCTGTCAGATTGTGAGGGCATCTCTTGTGCACAGCCCTCTTCAGGTCACCCCACAGATTTTCTATTGGATTTAGGTCTGGGCTCTGGCTGGGCCATTTCAAACCTTTAATTTTCTTCTGGTTGTTTCTTTTGTTGATTTACATGCATGCTTGGGGTCACTGTCATGTTGAAAGATGAAATTCCTCTTCGCCTGAAGGTTTTGGGCCAAAAGTGAGTGGTATTTTGAATTATTCATAATTCCCTCCACCTTGACTAAAGCCCCAGTTCCAGTTGAAGAAAAGCAACCTCAAAGCATGATACTGCTACCACCATGCTTCACATGGGGATGGTGTTCTTTTGGTGATGCGAAGTGTTGTTTTTGCGCCAAGTGTACCTTTTGGAATTCTGTCCAAAAAAGTTCAACTTTGGTCTCATCAGGCAATAACAAATTTTCCAATATGCTTTTGGGAGACTTGCTGTATTGTTTTGCAAATTTTAGTTGGGCATGGATGTTTCTCTGTGTAAGAAAAGGCTTCCATCTTGCAATCCTACCCCATAGCCCAGACATATGGAGAATATGGGAGATTGTTGTCACATGTAGTACAGAACCAGTACTCGCCAGAAATTCTTGCAGCTCCTTCAGTGTTGCTGTAGGTCTCTTGGCAGTCTCCCTAATCAGTTTTTATCTTGCCTTTTCATCAATTTTGGAGGGACGCCCAGTTCTTTGCAACGTCACTGTTGTCCCATATTTTCTCCACTTTTTGATGACTGTCTTCACTGTGTTCCATGATATATCCAACGCTGTGGAAATGTTTTTGTACCCTTCTCCTGACTGATACCTTTCAACAATGAGATCCCTTTGATGCTTTGTAAGCTCTCTGTGAACCATGGCTTTTGCTGTAGCAGGCGACTGAGTAAATGTCAGGAAAATCCTACTAGGACAGCTGAACTTTATTTGGGTTTAATCAGTCTCTCTTTAATTGATGGCAGGTGTGTACCCAAGAAGACTGAATGTTGTAATTAAATCAAAAGGTGCTTCAACAAAGTATTAGTTTAAGGGTGTGCAAACTTATGCAACCAGCTTATTGTACATTTTTTATTTTTTATATTTTTCCCCATAACAGATTTGTTTGTTTTTCAATTGAATTGTACATTTTATAGGTCACCTTAAAGGTGGGAAACATTTTGAAATGATTTATTGTGGTCTCATTTTTTTATATCACAAAAACCTGGCATTTTTAACAGGGGTGTGTAGACTTTTTATATCTACTGTACACACACACACACACATATATATATATATATATATATATATATATATATATATATATATGTGTGTGTGTGTCTGTGTGTGTGTGTGTCTACTTTAAAAGATTAATCTCCTATAATCGCAAATGTTAAATTACTGATACAATAATCTCATATGATTATTTTACTGAAATTTAAAACATTGACATTCATAATATCAAAATTTAATATGCAAACTTTATGTATCTCTCCCTGCAATAGTTTAGTATTTAAAGCAAACGAATAATGCATACATGTTGTTAAAGTAAAAGTTTATTGTTCATTTATGAAATACAGGTTCTATACACTTCAGAATAAAGTTTACTAAATAGATGTTAAATAAATATATTTTTTACATTTTTAAAACTTGACATTTCTGTAGATGTTTCTACTTACAAACTCAGTATTTTTTTACTAGTAAACTAGACTCCAAATGGTAAATATACTCCTCACATATGGGTGCTTGTTTTACTTTTTGCATTGTATTAGAACAGTACCTCCCCGGTCAGTCGGAGCAGAAGTGTGCGTGTCCCGTGTGAGTGATATTCCCCTCCAGCTGAGCAGAATGGGAAATTTGCCCATTTCCTCACTGTAGTGCGATCTCAGAGTTGGCATATTTAATTTGCAGGGGGTGTAGCTAATCTACTGCTGCTCAGTGGAGATCACAGTTACTTCCTGGAGAGTGATACATAACATTTGCCATATTTTGAATAGGTATCAAATACAAAGACTTAAAGATATATACGTATATATCTGAAGTCATTTACTTGTTAGTCCTTGATATTATAACACTTGGTGTTTTAAAGCTTTCAGTAAAATGAACATTCTGGATAACATCTCGGTAATTTAACATTCGTGATTATAGGAGTTCGATCTTTCAAAGTAGATCCATATATTTATATGTGTATGTACTATATGTGTAGTAGCTTACTTTTTGGGGAAAACTGAGCACTTAGGCGCATATACTTTAGGTGATTTATTGAGTAGTTATTATGTTATCACAACTGCTGAAATAACAGCAAGCCAAACAGGCCTACAGGTAGGAAATTTAGCGTGAATGGTTTATCTTGTTGTTGTCCATGTATTTTCTCAACAGGGCCAGTCTTAAAGCCCTGGCATCTGTTTGGGTCTAATGACTCAGAGAAGGAAGTAATTCTTTGGGGATGGTTTCCTTATACTGTATGTGATTACCTGTTTAGGTCTTGCTGAATCACACAGCCCTTGAGTGGTGACTGTGTAGTGCTGTTCTTACATTTTGTTTGTTTTATATCTGAGGTGATGTTTCTTGCAAAATTATCTATACACTACTACATACACCAAAAACATGACATTTTTCTGTTTGTCTTTCACTGAGGCATTTTATATCTGAGACGACACAAAGTGTCACAGTGGATAACATTGTCACCTCATAGCAAGAGCTTCCCCGGTTAGATTCTTGACTGGGGTGTCTCCTGTTCGGAGTCTGCATATCCTCACTGTGTTTGCATGGGTTTCCTCCCACATTCCAAAGACATGCAGTAGGTAGAATGGATGCTCTAAACTGGCCATAGATGTGAGTGTATGTGCAAGTGTGGTGAGTAAAAACTACTGCTGCAGGGTTAGCCACCTGGCAGTGTAAAACCTGGCTCTAAATGATTGTCACTGTTGAAATGTGCAAAAATGGGAATGGGGGTTGTGGGTGGATAGATGGATGGATGGATGGACTGCACTTTAACTGGTGCAAGATTTTATAAACATAATCAGGATAAGCAGTGTAATATAATGCTCCTTCTTTATTTAGAAATGATCAGAATGCTACAACAACAGCCATCAAACTATGCTATCACTGTAACAATCTGACAGCTGTGCAAAAGCACTGGTGAAAGTCAGAGTTCTCAATTACTGTCCTCTTATTAATATTATGAGGCTTTCGACCCCCTAAAAACATCTTTCAGGAAGCTGCAGTATATCTCTGACAGAATCAAACATACACATTCAGTTAGTTGACAACTTTTTTGGGACCTTATTAAAGATAGTTTCTCAGAAGAAATATACAAACATTGCAGGTCCTTTTGAGTCTAAGTTTCCAAAGAAAATCAATGACTAGGTCCTGCTTGCTTGACTGAGCTTCACTGAGGACTGTCTGTTATATATTCTTTTGTGGTAGAAATTTTGCATTTCCTACAGTCTTGCAGCTGTTTGAATCCCTTATGACTGCCAGGAATGATCCCCTTCCTAGGTTTTCTAGGACTGGTTATTCCTGGTAATCGATGTCTGATGTGTTAAACTGGGTAGCATTATTTTATTCTTGGATTACTGCTCCTTCTTCTACCTGCTGAGAATGAGACTGAGAAGCTGGTTTACTACTGTCTTTTAAGCACTGGTAAGAGTAAGTTTTGCAGTTTCTATCACTTGTGTCCCACTGCCTCCCCACTCCTTCTCTTTTTTGACAGGTTTTCTTCTAAGTTGTGTTGCAATGGATAAGGAGTGCTGTTGTGTCTGACATTTGAGAGTGAAACTCTGTGCTTCTGCTGTAGAAGTTAATAGAATCTTCCCCTTATTTACCGTAAATCTAATGTAGCTGGGTAGATTAGCCTTCATCCTCCACTAGTCCAATGTTATCACAGAACATTCAGCGCTTTGAAGTAAGCTGCTGTCAAAACTTGTTGGTAACAGCCTCTTGGCACTCCTCCATTTCTGCAACTGTTGTTGATTACCTAATCTCTATTACTTGCAGACAGCACTGTGATCCAGACATGCCTGGCCTGTTCTGAGTTACTAGGAGTTCTTGACCCTGTTCATTGAAACTGTTGTATTGCATGTTTCAAATGTACTGGCAAATGCAGGACATCTATGAACGATTTCTCAAAGAAGACAGACAGCTCTTTATCTGGTATTGCTTCTGTCATACCAAATACTCTAATGTGCACTCCTTTGTGTTTGAGATTGTCCAGCTTCCTTGTGTGTCAGTTGTAACATTTTTTTTAGTTCTGCCATTTTGACCTTTTCCTGCAGTATTTTGTTTCCTATATGAGGATTTTATCAGTGATAACATTCAGCTATCCCTCTACACTGCCAAGGGTCTCTTATTTTTTAGGTGCAGTTGAGTGGTAGGCTTCCATTTCTGAGACCATTAGGAAAAATTGTTGGAATGGAAGGATCAATTTCTCCTCTTGGATTGCCTCCTTACATTTTGATTTTTAAATGAAACATTCAAACAGAGGTAATAAAATGATAACTAAAGTTATTGCCATACACCGCCAGCAGAAAGGAGTCAGATTATCTGTCTTTCTTGAAGGTCGTTTCTCACCTGCCTCCTTTTTCCCTTGCTTTGAGTGACTCACAACAACACTGTACTAGGCATAGTGATGTTATGAATCTGCACTGTGCAGATCTTATTTTGTTGGCAGAGTTTCAGAGTGATGGTTTCATTCATGGGAATATTCAGTGCGACCACAGTTGCTGAAAACATAGTGCTGCTGCTAACTTCAACAGTTGAGACATGTTAGTACCTATCTTGAATAGCTATTTAAATACTCATTCTGAATGCTGAATACTAGTTATTGCAATATATGTTTACTGCTGGTGGGAATTTGTTTATTCCAACTTAGGAAATTTGTGGAAAATGTGGTGACCACACAGATTGTGCAAGTTTGCACTCTAGCATGCAGGAAATTGAGGGCAGTTTATATGAATTAGGAAATACTTAACAGTTATCAACTTATATCGCTTATGTGCCTTAAACCTGTTGAGTAAGATCACACACCAGTGGGCAGAGCTAGGAAGATTAGAACTGTACATCAGCTTCCAGTAAGAAGCCCCCCTTTACAAGTATAGCATGCCATCCAACCATCCACGCTTTCTAAAAAAATATATCAACCAAAAACAAAATATATAAGTTGAATTAAATTAAGGCACGTATCATCACACTACGAAAATAATACATTATTTTTAAGTGTACACTATGACATATAATGGTGCACGTCTTATGCACAGCTCTGCATGGGGTCTATATCAAAACTTCAAAGAAGTAAAATGCCGAACGTTAAAACATCGAACCCACAACATCGAATGATGAAAATAGCAAAGCCCCGGAACATCGAAATCTTACCTAGGGCAAGATTCCGGTGGGTCGTTCAGTGGCTTCACTATTTCCTCCACTGTGGTGTGAAAGTTACGGACCTTAGGGTTAGGGTGCGGGTTAAGGTAAGTGGATAGTTAGTAATGTGTGTATGGTGTAGTGTAGGGTTGGGTTTTGTTAACTGTATGTTTGTGTATTAATTGCTTTGTTTGTGTATAGTTTCGTAGGGTATGTGTGCGATAGTTACGGACCTTAGGGTTAGGGTGCGGGTTAAGGTAAGAGGATAGTTATTAATGTAGGTGTAGTTTAGTGTGGGGTTGGGTGTTGTTAACTGTATGTGCGTGGTTTATTTATTTTGGTGTGCTTGTGCTGTGTGTATGTTTCTCGAAACAGCAAATTTTTTCCCTGGGAAAAAATTTGCTATTCTGAGCGTTCGATGTTTTCAATATTCGAAATTCCAAGTTCGAACATATGGTGTTCGACATTTTGGAATTTCGAATATATGATATAGACCCTCTGCATGTGTACACAGAAACACGCATGCAGGTATTTAGTGTTTTCACTGTTATACTATTACATTACTAGTATAGCACATGGCAGATTAGGATTTAAAAATATTTATTTAGGACATACTTACTTGATTAAAAAAAATCTTATGCTAACAGTTTTAAGTTTCTCTGATTTGAGATTTTTGTTTCTTTTAGTACATAAGCCGTAGATATTTGCAGAATCACACATTTTAGTTTTAAGTGAAAAAAAAGTTTAGCAAGCCTTTGAGTCCAGGAATTTTCTTCAGAAGTTTATTTGCATGTTAGGTCTAATAAGCTTTTCACTTTAATCCTCATCTGGCAACATTCTTAAACACATATGAGATACGTGTGTTTGTGTATATAAACGTGTACATATTTATATATATATATATATATATATATATATATATATATATATACACACACACACATATATATATATATATATATATATGTGTGTGTGTGTATACACACACACACACACACACACACACACACACACACACACACACACACACACACACACACACACATATTTTTTAGATGATACATAAAG
>NC_056749.1:538691427-538751427 GCF_019279795.1 Protopterus annectens
ATACACCAATCATATCACAGACTCTGTGTCATGGTGAGCCTCCTTGTGCAGCACATGATGGTAGTGTGAAGCCTTGTGGCTCTTCCATGCTACCCTTGCATTATGCATTTATCCAGCCGTCGTTTGAAATATTTTGCATTATTACTGTATTCAGTTGTTGGTACATTGTAGTGGCTGTACTAGTCTCCAGTAAATTTTGTACCATTAGATGAACTCTGACACTGTAATTATCTTTAAATTCTAATTCACTATTGCTATTGTATTCCATGTTATGTTAGCAATAGTCTCTGCTTATTTTCCATGTTTCAGGTGAGGTATACTAAGTTCTTCCATTTGCTGTAATCAGGATCAACTACGTCATTTCTGATGCACATTTTGCTTTCTTTCTTTTTCTTTTTTTTTTTTGGTTTTACTTAACGTGTCCTGATTTGCAAACATTATTTTATGTGCAGCTCTGCTCATATATTTAAGATATTAAACTTTTCTGTTTTGCTGTAATTCTTCATGTTATATTAGTGCATTCTCTGAAGTTTCATGTAACAAATATTTGTACACCCAAGCTCCATTTGGACATGACAGATACCAATAAACAACTTCCTACTTGGTATGCATTTTTTCTACTTCCACTGCTTAAATGGATCACTAGACTTCATGGCCTAGTCCATGTGAAGATTCCATTTTAGTGATGGACTGAATCAGTCTCCATGGCTATCTTACAGGTGAGGCTGCTGTCAGCAAACATTATGTAATTGTTTACTATTTCTTCATTAAAGTTTGCTTTGAAGACCACAAATAGGAACATACGAAGATATATTGTTTTAGCTGACTGTAATTTTAGCATAAAGCATCTGGATACTCCATTATCTGCAGTCACCACAATCATTTGCTGATGCAGTTCGTAAGTAATAGATTTGAATAACGTTCATTTTTCATACTTCCTTGCCATGCTTTTTCACAGATTTTGCTGAAGTCAGGACATGCAGCATCACATTCCTTTCCTTCATATAACTTCCTGCTTTAGTGCATAAACTCTTTAATCTACTTATTTAAAAGTTATGTAGGCATACAGCAACACGCATAAGGTATACGTCTAGTTCATGCTTTATTCATGACTTTTAGCAGTGTGCCGACCACAGATGTCAGGTTAACATGCTCTATAGGACCTGTCCTCATCTCACTGTTTATAAATAGGTACTGCATTCAGATTACAGCTTGTCATCATGACCATTAGTGGGACTTGAGTATTTCAGAAAGGCTCTTTAAAGTTTATCTGAGTGTACTTCAGCAGAACACACTTTGTAAGAGGCTTATCAGTACGGGGCATATCACTAAGTGCATATCAGTGAAATGTGATGGTCACTGTAATATCACTTTTAGTATGAGTAACACTGCACAATGAATCTTCTTGTGTTTGCGCAGATGTTTGTTACTATTATAGGTCTGATTTATCGTACTGTTCTATCACATCAGATAGATTAGCAAATACATTACAAGTACTCAGAGCTGCTTCAAAGTTGGAAGAAAAAAATAATTGTACTCTGGCTTCATGTTCTGCTTGGAATAGTTTGGCTCTAACTTCCAAGCTGTAATTTTGTCCATATTATACAAGTTGTATGAGATACAGCTGAAAATTGTATAGTTGTTTCATATGGTTTATCAAGTGTGAGTCAGATTTTTATTTATTCATTTTCTTATCTTTATGTTTATTACTTGGTTGTTTTCTCTCTCTATCTGGAGGCTGTTATCTTTTAGACATTTTATGGAATTTGCTCTTAAACAAATATATTCATTGTCATTGTTAGTTGTTACAACCAATGTATAGTCGCTGGTACAGATTATATATATATATATATATATATATATATATATATATATATTGTTTATCCTTGTAGTTGCTGTAGAAACATTTTTCCTATTGCAGCAGCTGTACTTGTGGGAGATGAGTCTTGCAAGCTACTTTCAGACCATGTACTTTGGGTACTATTTGTAGAAAAACTTTTAGGGGCAGTGACTTCCAGACACATCACAGAAACTGGCATGATTAGCTGATGATGAATGAAATGATAGGACTAAGCTTCTGCCAACTAAAAGCATAAATTATGGGGTTTTATCATCAGAAACATTTTTGTGGTAAAATAACACCCCCACTATTGACATCCCCCAATGTTTGGATTTTTATTGCAAGCATAATGCTTGCAAGCAGAGATATGCATGTTTGCCATAGGCATATGTCCGTAAGGCGGATGTTAACAGTACACCCACATTCCTGTGCTTGTACTGTGCCAAATTAATCTAACATTGGAGTTTCCCAGTCTCCAAGTGTCAAATTTTATTTGTAGTCCTGATTGTCATAAGCATGTAAATATTTAATTATGGGGTGCAATATTTTCAAGTGGACACTGATAACTGTCTGCTATGCCAAAAGTATACATTTTTTTGCATATAATTTACCATTGCTTCTTTTTAGGAAACTGAGATTATTGAATTGACTTAGGCTGACATTTCTTTAACACCCTGTTGTACTTGTCCAGAAAATCATTTTCTGTCAGGAATAAGAAAGTTATATTTATATATAAAAAAAAATCCATTCACACCCCCTATCTCACCATGCCATTACAGAGTAACCACCCTACTCACACCACTGTCACTGGTGGAGTTGCAGTCACAGATTTTGTCTAGAGCCTCAGGATTTTCCTTATTTCTTTGATGTGATAGTCATATCCAATGTATCCCTCATCTCTGGAACAAACTTCCACTACATGCCAAGTGGAATAGCACCCTAGCTATTTTCAAGGTAAATGTAGATAATTGGATAGGCAGCCTTAAATTCTCCCAGGTCAGTCTTGCCTTGCCCTCCTTGAGGCTAAAGGGAACTTTTCAACACGGGTTTCGGACAGACTTTTAATGACTGTAGACTGATTGCATAGTGAGACAATTATATTTTTATGTTACTATTTTTTGTTTGTTTTTAGTTTCTTCAGGTTTACTTTCCATTGTTTGTGGTTTATTTTGCTGTTTGCAGGATTTCTGAGATGTTGTTTTACATCTGTTGTTATATGTATTTTAATAAAACCCTAATAATTACCGTTGCACCTATGAACCTTGTTAGCCACAGATTTGAGGTAAATAATGTGTGTGAGGAGGAGGTGGCAGTTCGGTATTTCTGTGATCGAACTGGTGAATGTTAACTCTTGAGCAGAATATACTTTCTTCTACTCTTTATCTACCTATGGGAGGTGAATATAGATAAACATAGGAGTGCAGATTATCATGCAATTGGTTGCCATTGGGCATTTTGTTTTTTAATGCATGTGCCTGTGTGCCTACATTATTTATGGTGACTGAAGTAATATTTTATATATATATATATATATATATATATATATATATATATATATATATGTATATATGTGTGTGTGTGTGTGTGTGTGTGCGTGTGTGTGCACGCAGATTATCGCATGACTGATTGCAATTGGCATTTTGTTGTTTTAATGCATGTGCCTACCTTATTTGTATTGACCTTTATGTATCAATTATTTGGTAGCAAATCTTTCTGCTCTGATTTCCTTCTTTTGTGATTGCCTGATCCATATTGCACTGTGTTTACCTCATCCCAATGAATCTCATACTATAGCAAATTAGCCTACCAAACCCTGTTCAATAAATTGCTTGACTTGTCACACAAGAAAATGAATAAAAAATAAAAATGATATACTTAAACTGTGGTCTTACGGTGAGCAAGCCTGCTATATTTCACACACATAATAAAAATATTATTGCTTAACAATTAACTGACAAGTAAATTCTTTCAATCCCTCACAGGAGTTGCTTCGTATTTGCATCATGCATTCCTGAATTCACTATTTTTCACTTGTCGTCCCTATCTGCATCTACCCTTGTATATGTAAAATTTAAATGTTTCCACTCTTTGTCCCTTATCCATCCAACATCATTCATCAGGTGTCCTCATGCTGTTCCTGCACACCTCTTTTGTGAATGGTATTCTTTGCTGGGTTATACTGATTCCCTAGAACATTTCTCAGCTGGCGAGGCTCATCTTTTCTGAGTAGGTATAATGTATTTCAGGAAGGCTCAAGCAAGTCTTAAAATATTGCATATTTAAAATATTAACTTGTTACTACTGATTTTGTGTGGAATTAGGCTAAATTTGGAAGGCTAATGATGTGATTAATACATGAATTTGACTGTAAATTAATACTGAACGGGTAGTATGCTAAGCCAAAGGTTGGTCAATTTCAGGTGTGTGTGTGTGTGTGTGTGTGTGTGTGTGTGTGTGTGTGTGTGTGTGTGTGTGTGTGTGTGTGTGTGTTCATAGGTTCATAGGTTCATACTAGGCTATCTGCCCAAGGGCATTTATAAGCCTAGCCCATAGTTATGTGGCTTTCGCTACCCCTTTAGTTTGAATAAAAACTATGCCTATCATTTTGCTGTGCCTCTGTCAAGCAGTGACATTGAAGTAATCCCTGGGGTATATCTGCGATCTCCCATCCATTGGTCAAGATTCCTCTTGAACAAGGCCAGCGAGGTGCTCTGCCTCACATGTACCGGGATTTTGCTCCACAGCATAGGGAGTCTCTGGGTGATGAATCTGTCCCTCCAGCACGTTCTATTTATAACCGTGTCAAGGTTTAAGTCTCCCGCCCTTGTGGTTCTGAGGGATCTAGATTTTTTGAGGTGAAGCATATTCATCAAATCTGGGTTTGACATGGCCTTATATGTCAGGCACAGGTCACCTCTGAGCAAGCGGTATGAGACTGAATAGAGCTGGAGTTCTTTCAGTCGGGCAGCATAAGACATATTTTTGAGACCCTTTATCCTTTTGGTGAGGAACTTTTGGGGCCTTTCAAGCTGCAGCAGGTGTCTGGTCAGATACATTCGAACGGGCATTGTACTCAATCATAGGTCTAATGAGTGATGAGTACAGGGGGACGATGACCTCCCTTGATCTAGATGTGAATCCCTTCATGATCAGGTGGGCGATATAGAAGGTTTTCCTAACTACTTTAGCAACATGAGTGTCAAACGAAAGGCTACTGTCAACTTGGGTCCCCAGATCCCTGATGACTTTTTCTGTGCTCAGTGGATTGCCACCTATATGGTAGCTAGGGGTAACCTTGTTTTTCCCAAAGGGTATAACTATGCATTTTTTGGCGTTTAACTTCAGGCCATGGCTCTGGCACCAGTTATCCATTTCTGTGAGGCCCTTCTGGAGGATATTTGTGTCAGATGTGTTTTCGACTATGGCGCCCAGTTTGCAGTCATCTGCAAACTTTGTCAGCCATAACCCTCCTGTGTTTGCTTGTACTTCAGAAAAGTAGATGCCGAACAAGAGTGGACCCAGGACTGAGCCCTGTGGGACACCACTTGTGACAGGCTTTGAGTCTGACATGGCTCCAGCAACTCTGACCCTGTGGGTTCTGTCACTTAGCCAGTTTGCAACCCATCTTGTGATGTATGGGTTTACATTCAAGCTGATGAGTTTTTCGATGATACCTGAGTGGGGTATTGTGTCAAGGCCTTTGCCAGGTCGAGGTAGGCTGTATGGACTGCCTTTCCTCATCAATGGCCTTGGTGACTGTCTCGAAAAAGTCAACCAAGTTTAAGAGGCAGGATCTGCCTTTGACAAAGCCAAACTGGGTTGGATCCAAAGTCTGCAAGTTCCCTATGTCTTTATTTATGAGTTCCATTATGATCCTCTCCATGGCTTTGCAGATAAGGCTTGTCAAGCTAATGGGGCGGTAATTTCCAGGGTCTGTGGAGGCACCGCCCTTATGAAGTGGGACCACAGTCGCCGTGCGCCACTCCTTGGGTAATGATCCTGAGGTGAGGCTAAGATTAAACAGCTGTCCTAACTGTGGGTTTAATTCCTCGTTGAGTTCATGAAGCACTCAGCCGGGGACACCATCCGTCCCATGGATGCTGTGTTTTTGCCTTAGTGAGGGCAGTTCTCACCTGGGCATTGGAGATGTTTGGGGGCTACAATCCTCTGGAATAGATATCTCTCCTTTTGGGGAGGGAAGAAGTTTGCACTGAACCTATCAGCCAGTATGTTAGCAATGTGTGTAGGTTCAGTAATTTTCACATCATTTTGAACTAATTCTGAGCATATCTGGGAGTTTCCTCCTAGGTTTCTAACATAGCTAAAGAAGGCCTTATGATTCTCTTTAGAGTCCTTGGCGATTTTTCTCTCAAAATTTGCCTTGGATGATTTTATGAGAGCTCTTAGTTTTTTACTTATAATGATCAAAGGTGTCTTACCTTTCAAGGATTTTGCTCTATCTTGTAGTAGCTTCCTCCTTTTGTTGTAGAGCTTGTTTATGGCTGGGGTCCACCAGACTGGATGCTTGCCTTTGGTACAGAGAGTCTTAGTTTTGTTTGGGATTGCCTGATCCATGCAGTCCTGTAGGTGCTGGTAGAAGGCATTTGTAAGTGATTCAGCGG
Source organism: Protopterus annectens (assembly GCF_019279795.1). NCBI lineage: Eukaryota > Metazoa > Chordata > Ceratodontiformes > Protopteridae > Protopterus > Protopterus annectens. Next base: position 538,697,890 of record NC_056749.1, read on the forward strand.
TTTGAGTAATGTTTACCACTGGCTCAGGGGCCTTAAAGGAGACTACACTAGTTTTTAGAAGTGTGAAATCGGCTTTTGAGAAGTTTTTCACTGTGGTCTTTTTGTTTCAGGTGGGGGCGGGATGAGGACCTCCAGCGAGATTAGTTTATGATCTGATCTCACCAGTGAGGGGTATACTTCCGGTGTTGAACATTTTGATCCCATGTTCGTGATGATGAGATCAAGTATGTTTTCTCCTCTTGTGGGGATGGTGACTAGTTGTTCCATGGCATTTGAGTTTATGAACTCCAGGAATCTTTGGGTTAGAGTGTTCGGGCTTGAGTAGTGTTCCCAGTCTATATTAGGGTAGTTGAAGTCACCTAGTATGATGGTGTTTGGAGATACATTTATCCCCTCCAATGTTTTCAGAAAGGCCATGTGAGGTTCCTGAGTTTGAGAGGGTGGCCTGTAACATGCTACAAATTGCAGAGCAGTGTGTGAGATAGAAGAATTTTATTCTGTTTTATTTACACTTAAAAGCCCAAAGTATTTCCAGACTATCTTGATAAGGCTCATAAACTTCTCTGAGGTTGGAGGGAGAGTAACTGTGACAAAGTCTGACAACCTATGCCATAGAGGATGAAAAGGTTTCTTTCATATGCCGTTTCCTTTCTCAAAGGTGTATAACTTATCTTTCTTTAGAAAATATGCTTTCTCTTGACTAATATCTGATTAGCTTTATTTATTTATTTATTTACATTTGTTGACCGGGAGTGTCCGACTGGACGTAGGTCCATTTTCAGTGGAGGCCCGGGGAGAAAAGATCCACAGTTAAAGTAAACAGACAGTAGTTACATTGGATTACATAGCGATTAACAATTTGATTAACATAGCAATTAATTACAAACATATTTACAGATGAAGAACATAGTACGTCAGTAGACAACTAGAATCTTTATCTGCAAAGTATATAACAGACATTAACAAATGTTACAATAAAAAGTTCCTGCTGTATAAAAAGTACTAGGCTTATGAGCATCTGAGCTTGCTATAATCAAGGTAGTTAGTGGGGTGGAAAGAAAGGTAGTGGTTGGATGGGGTGGGTGATATTAAGAGTGGGAACTGCAAGGGCATAGCCAGCATGTTTTTAGGTGCACTTTTAGTAAAGTTTTGAAGTGGGTGCATGATGGTATGGAGGTAATTGTGGGTGGGGGGGAGTTCCATAACTTGGCTATGACGCAAGAGAATAGTGCTTCACCAGCAGAGTTATTGGCTTTAGTGATCTGCAAGTGATTTTTGTTGCTGGATCTTAGTGTTCTGGTGGTGTGATAGGGTTGGAGTAGATTCTGGAGGGATGGGACATTTAGTGGATGGTTTACTAGTTTGTGGGCGAGTGAGAGTTGATACCATTGAAGGAGGTGAGGTAGTTCAAGCCAGCCCAGTTCAGCAAGTGAGAGACAGTGGTGACTACTGTAGGATGCCCCTGTGGCGAATTTGGCGATTTTGTTGTAGCAGGTCTCTAGCTTGTTTAGATCGCATTGCTTTAGGTTGGTATATATTGGAGATGCATAATGTAGGGTGGAGATAGAGTGGAAATTTGCTATTGAAATCTTTGCTGTTTTAGTGAGAAGTTGCTTATTTCTGTATAATGCTCCTATTTTTTTGTGGACTTTTTTTATGGTCATGGATATGTGAATGTCAAATTTTAGTTTATTGTCTATTTCCACTCCTAGCAATTTGGTGTGTTCAGTTGAGTATATAGTGGTGTTGTCTTTTGCTGTGATGTTAAAAGTGAGAATTGTTTTGAGTATGTTTGGTGGGTTGGAAGATGAGTAGTTTAGTTTTGTTTAGGTTGAGTATTAATTGGGCATCAGATAACCAAGTTTCAACAGAGGAAAAGGCTTCCTGTGTGGCTTTTTGCAGTTTGGGTAGGGACTGGGCCGAGCAGATGATGGTTGAGTCATCTGCGTATTGTATGAGTGTGCCATGTTTGGTGGCAGAGGCTAGATTATTGGTGAAAACAGAGAAGAGTAGGGGTCCAAGGATGGATCCTTGGGGAACCCCTATGGAGACAGGTAGTTGGGGAGATATGTCATTCTGCCATACAATGGATTGTTGGTGGTCAGACAGGTAACTCTGAAACCAGTTGGTGACTGATTGAGAGAAGGATAGTTTATTGGGGACAGAGATGAGTTGTTTGTGTGGGACCATGTCAAATGCTTTAGATAGGTCTAGGAAAGTAGCAGAGGAGAGATAGCCACTGTTTTATGCTGAAGGATAGTGTTAGTAAAGGAGAGTAAGGCAGTGGTGGTGCTATGGTTTGGTCGGAAACCATGCTGAGTATTAGAAAGGAGGTTGTTAGTAAGGAGGTAGTCTGAGACCTGAGAGTGTATGCATCTCTCTAGTATTTTGGAGAGTGGAGAGAGAATAGCTATGGGGCAGTAATTGGTTAGTTCTGTGGAGGGGCCGCCTTTGTGGAGGGGTATTATATGTGATACTTTCCACAGTGTGGGAACGTAACTTTATGACAGAGATCAGTTAATCAAGATGGATACTGGGTAGGCCAGAGCATCAGCTGCGATTTGTAGGTATTCACTTGGGAGGTTGTCTGCTGCTAATTTGGTGGGCTTAAGTTTAATTAAGAGTTTTTTATGTTGGAGGTAGGTACAGGAGAAAAAGAGAAGGCAGTGGGGAGATTACTAGTTGAATGTGTGGGTTGGAGGGGAGGGGGGTTGTGTTGTTCAGCTAGTGATAGTATGGTTTGTGTGAAGTGTGTGTTGAATGAGGTAGCAATATTTTCGGAGGAGTGAGGCATGTTAGGAGGAGGGGTACTGACTTTACCTGGGTGGAGGATGAAGTTTATGGAGGACCAGAATTGTTTGGGGCTGTGTTGGGAGGAGTCTAGTGCAGACTGGTAGTATTGGAATTTGTCCTGTTTTATTAGCTTTTTGACTCTGTTGTGTAGTTCTAGGAATTTCTGTCTAGTTGAGGGGGTTTTGGTTTTGCGCCAGTGCTCCCAGGCTTTATCCCTGCTTTTCATTTCTGACTTAGTGGTTTTCTGTAGCTATGGGGAGGCTTGTGCTTTGGTTCTGGAAAGTCTTATGGGGGCATGGTAATTAAGGATGCTCAGGAAGGTAGTATTAAAAAATTCAACTGCGTCATCAAGACTGAAGTACTTTAGAGGATGCCAGTAGCATTCTTTGAGGGATGAGATGAATGTGAGTGAGTTAAAGTTTTGTTTTTTTACGTATTTGATGGTAGATGACAGGTTTAGCGTGGTATAGGTACTTTTTGAGTAGGAATGTTAGGGAGTGATTACTGAGGCTATCTGATAAGCAGCCTGTTATATATTACTGGGGGCTCTTACTGACTAGTATCCAATCCAGGGTAGTGTGCTTGCTGGAGTTTTTATTTATCCTGTTTGGCGACTGGACTAGTTGGGTGAAGCCATGAAGGTTTACATGATGGGTTGGATGGTTGCCAGAACAGGATTGCCAGTCAATATTGAAATCACCTAAAATTATAGTTTCTTGGGGGAGATGATGGGTAGACCAGCTGAGGAGGTTTTCTAGTGGAGGGATGTTTTGGCCAGGTGGGAAGTAGCATCCAATTATGTTGATGGTTTTGTTTTGGTTTATTTTGAGGTTGGTATATATTATTTCTTCTTTGCCTACTTGTGGAGCTGATGATTTTAAGATCTGGATGTTTAGATGCTGTTTAAATATTATAACTACACTGCCTCCTTTCTTGTTTAGCCGGTCTACTCTTAGTATGCCGTAACTGGTAGGGATTATTTGCTCACTGGTAATGTGAGGTTTTAAAAAAAAGAAAACTGAACAGGTAGAAAGACGCTCACTTTATTAATAAATAACAAAGCTTTCCGGAGTCTCCCTTCTTCAGTGTTAAAGTTAATCAGGTTAAAACATTATTTTATATCCAATATGCCAATGACCCACATGACACAGCCATCCAATGTGAAAATCAACATCATTAAGAATACAAATACTTTTAAAAAACACAGTACATATAAAATGTATATAAACATGTATTCATGCATTTATCCTATCCATTGGGGAAAAAAAATTCTCTAAAAGTAAAAATTAATTAATTCAATATATTTCTAATAAATATATAAATATATTTAAACTGAATAAATAAAATAAATTAAAATTAATTGAAATTAATTTTACATAACATTTCTAAACTTCATGAATATCAGTATAAATATTAGCTATATTGTTTTATTTTATACATATATAATGTGTCATATATTTTTGACATTCAAGATGTCAAATGAAGATATAGAAATATAGAAAGTTACTGGTTTAGATAGTATGACGTCTTATTATTTATATTGCTTCTGTCTAAAATCAAGCATAGGTTTAAGTGTTATTCTATTATTTAACCCAGGTGTTCTATCTGCTTCAAGTCTTACTATCCATTTGTATTCAGACATCTCTAGCTTATTATTTTGATCCCCCAATCTCAAATTTCTATGTATAACTTCTAATACTTTGAATTTAAAATTATGTGAACTGCCTTTGTCCATTTTATGTTGTGCTAAAGCATTTGATGGAACGTTCCTTTTCATATCTGACCTGTGTTCAATGATGCGGTCTTTTAAGCATCTTGAGCATTTTCCAACATAGAACCCATGACATTGTGTGCATGTAGCTAGATAGACAACCATCATAGTTTTACAGGTTGCTAAACATTTTATTTCATATCTTAATCTACTTATTGGATGTTCAAAATATTTTTTATCACAAATCTCTGAACAGCAACTACAATTGTGACAAGGAACTGTTCCTATATTATGTATTATTGGATTAACCAAATTCACCTCAAAATCTTTAAAACATAATTTCCTTTTTAAATTTTTCATATTTCTATATGCAAAATGAGGATTATTACCTAATAATGTGCCTAATTCTGGTTGAATCATCAAAATTCGCCAGTTCCTTTTAATTAATGCTTCTACATGTTTTGTCATGCAATTCTATGTAGTAACATATCTCAGTATGGGGATAAACTTTCTTCACTATCCTTAGGAGTTGAGCAATTTCCAAAATATAGAGATGCTTGCATAGTTCTATTTTCCAATATATTTTTTCTTATTTTTATGACATTTTCCATGCCATATCCCCTATTTTGAAACTCTCCACAGAGAATTTCCATTTGTTCCTCACATTTCCTATGGTCAGTATTTAACCTACTAATTCTTAATAACTGGCTTTTTACAATGCCTCTAAATACATGCCCTGCATGCATACTTCTGGCATGTGTATATTTATTCACATGTATATTCTTTCTATGTGCACGTTTCTAGTTTATTTTCAGAATCTTTATAAATTTCAACATCCAGAAAGGATATTCTGTTCAAAGAATAATTCATAGTGAACTTAAGAAAATCAGTAGTATCATTTAAATATTGAACAAAATGTTTCAATTGCTGTTCATCTCCTTCCCATAATAGGAAACAGTCATCAACAAAATGTTGATAGAAAAGAATATTCTTTCTAAATTGATTATTTTCACACCTAACATAATGTTTTTCCCATTGATTTAAAACTATGTTAGCATAAGTGTTAGCCATGGGGGTACCCATGGCAACACCGGACATTTGTAAATATGGTTGTTTATTAAATAAAAAAACATTTTTTTCCAAAACTACTTCTGTTATGCTACACAATGTTTCCACATCCTTTCCCGTCATTTTTGCATCAAAACATAGGAATTCACGAATTGCATTCACTCCATATTCATTTTGTATTACAGTGAATAGGAAACCTATATCCAAAGTTACCACTATAAATTCACTGTGTCTATTGTTTTCATACCATACATAAAGCTTTTTCAACAGATATTTATTCAGAATTTCCTGAACATAAATGGATAAAGGTTCAGTTGACCACCTTGTTTATCATTCAAAAAATGTTTCATTAAATCATTATATTCATTTTTATCAAAAATAACAGTAGCTCCACCTTTATCAGCTTGTTTGATGATAATATCTTGGTTATTACACAATTGCTTACAGGCTAAAACCTCTGCATAGGAAGTATTATATTTTTCACTTTCAACCTACCCATGATAACATCATAATATAATTGTCTTAATTCATCTTCACATACTACATTAAAAGCATCCAAAATGGGGTAATTATTAGGAATGAAAGTACTTTTTTTCTTAAACTTATTTATTACACCACTCTGTGAGTCTTTAAACAACAGTTTCAAACATACGTTTCTGACAAATGTCTTTAAGTCAGTCAATGCCTCCACTATCGAGTCTGAACCACAAGGAATAAATTGCAGTCCTTTATTTAACAGACTTTCCATTACAGTGGTTAAAGGAAAACTCGACAAGTTCAAAACAGAATTATGCAGCTTACCATTTATCTGCGTCGCTGCTTGTTGTTGGGAAGCCGGCTGTCATTCTTTCTCCCCCCTCCCATAGTGTTGGTTCTTTGCTGAGAACGCCCTCTCGATTGTGAGCGTTTGTTGAGCTCTACCTTTTCCGGTAGTTTTACCACTATTGGTTGAGGTAATTTTAAAAAAATGTCAGCTTGCTTTATTTTAGATATTGGCGTTGATTTACTTTTTTCTCCTTGTGTATTTACTACGTGCATGGAACTCGTTGCCACATCAGTTTGAACAATATGTTCCTGTTGTCCAATCACATCATGTGCACTAGTTGCAATAGCAGACCCTCCTTCACGATTGGACTGTTGTGAAGATTGAATACGCCCATCTTGGGTGTTTGAAAGCTTTTCCATCTCCGTAAATGTATCCAATTCATCCATTCTATTAGTCTTCTCCTTTGTACAGGGGTTTTTATTAATACTATTTGATTGAGTCCTCGGCCAGGAAAAGATATGACCCATTTTAAAGTCATTAATATCCCTTTGTAGTTTGTGCTGTTTAGTAGCCTGTAGCCTTTTATCCAATATATCCATCCTGTTTAACATCAACTGATAAGAGTTGGACACATTCATAACATTTTCAGAGCTGGTTAATTCATTTTCCATTTTCATTATTTCATCAAGAAGTTAATTTTCTATGGGTGAAAAATGTTCATTCATTAGGACCATATAGTCCCTGCTTAATTTCAAATTTAGCTGCCGCCAGGACTTCAAAAGTTCTGGATATGTATTTGTATAGGCGGGCATTTTCAAAATGCGAAGCCCTCGTGGAACGATATTAAACTCCAGATAAGCCAAAAAGCTTAAACGCTGCCACTGGAGTCTCTTAAAAGTTTGTACTCTCCTTTCAAGCTGAACTAACAGGTTATTGAGACTATCGTCAATTTCAGAAGTAGTAGTCACATTTGTATTTTCTGTGTCCATAACCTGTGATACCAAGGGATTGCCTGTCAACACCAGCAGTTCACGTATTGATTTCTTCTGATTTACATCCATTTTAACACCCATCTGCTGAACATTCTGTATCGGCTGTGTCATTGTGGTTATATTAACTAATTACTGTTAGAAAGTGACCACATTAAACTAACAATTCAAATAAAGATAAAAGTAGTTCAGCTGTAGTTAGCTTCTACCGATCCTTATATTTTTATACCAGTAACTTTCTATATTTCTATATCTTCATTTGACATCTTGAATGTCAAAAATATATGACACATTATATATGTATAAAATAAAACAATATAGCTAATATTTATACTGATATTCATGAAGTTTAGAAATGTTATGTAAAATTAATTTCAATTAATTTTAATTTATTTTATTTATTCAGTTTAAATATATTTATATATTTTATTAGAAATATATTGAATTCATGTTTACTTTTAGAGAAATTTTTTTTCCCCGATGGATAGGATAAATGTATGAATACATGTTTACATACATTTTATATGTACTGTGTTTTTTAAAAGTATTTGTATTCTTTTTTTTTTTCAAAACAGTTTTATTGTTTTAACATATAAGAGAAATATCATAACAATTTTATACAAGTAATTAAAAATAGGTATTATTATAATATTCAACAAAACAACTAAAGTATTTACAAAGACATCCATTACAATCAGATCAATTAATTAAACTAAAATACCGTGCTATTGAAATTAGAATTTTTTTAACAAATTTTGTAAATTATCCCATACAATATAATATGATGTTTTTCTAGTTGTTCTCATTCTAATTGTGCTTATTTCCATATGGCACATTATATTCATAACATTTTTAAATTCATTGAACGAAGGAGGTGTATCTGAAATCCAATTTCTAGTTATTATTTTCCTGGCCACTGCTAGGATAGACCATAACAAGGGAAGCTTAATCTTTTAACACATTGAGGTACAGGTGTGTTGAATAATATAAGAGACTTAGAAATAATGAAATTATCTGTAAAAGAGCCTGCAAAAATTCATTAATTGACTTCCAGTATTCTTTCAACTTCATACAGTCATAAAACATATGAGCCCAGTCAGCATTAATTTCTACATTACATCTCTTACATAGATTATCTTTATTATTTATTTTATTCATCATCAAAGGTGTATAAAAAGATCTATGTAAAAATTTCCATGTATAAAGTCTCCAGACAATGGAAGATGTAGTTCTATAAGCAGATTCCAATATATATTGTTTATCTTGTTGAGTTGGTGGGTCCCCATTAATAGAGGTGAAATAATTCCAGTATGAATTTACACTGTAAAAAGTTTCTTGTCTGATAATTTTATGTATATATGAAAGTTTACCTTTATCAGAAACTTTATGCTGTAAATTTAATATCAAGTAATCAATCAGTTTTGGAATAGATTCTTTAACTGTTATAGACATTAGATCTATTCTATCAATGAGATGTTGTCTAAAGATCTGAACCTCTAACCAGCAAGTTTCTCTTAGATCAAATTCTTGTTTTAAGAAATCTAGATTTTTAACTTTATTATCAGATATCAGCTGATACCAGTACTTTAGATCATTATCTATAGCTAAATGAGCTCCTTCAGAAGTAGATGACATAAGCATACCCTGAGTATACATTATAGGGAATACAATAAAATTCCATTCCCTATACTTAGGGTGCTTGAATATAAAGTTACGATAACTAATAATAATATTTAATGGGTAACAAACCATATGTTTAGGTGTAATAGGTGAAGTACAAAATTCCTTTAGCAACCACAACATGGAGTTATTTACAATCATATTTTTATGTGTTAAGGAGATTTTCATGAAGTGCATACTAATTAGCTCCCAATAATCTTTCCATTTTGCAATATATGACTGATCTATTAATAAAGTAATAACTTTTATAATAGAAGAGATAATATATAAATTAAAGTCTGGAAAAGAAATACCCCCTTGAGACCAGCTATTAGTATGTTTCTTTAATGCAATCCTAGGTCTATTAGGTGCCCATAAGAAATTTAACATTAGTGTATTCAGTTTCTTGATAATTATTTTTGTAGGTGAAAGTATTATTGATTGTATTAAGTATAAAATCTTGGGGAATATTATCATTTTAATAATTGTAAGTCTCTCCTCCATAGTAAAAACATATTATCCCAGGTATTAAAAAGATTTTGTATATTAAGAAAACAGGTATTATAGTTATTATATATAATAGATTTAATATCTTTAGATAGTATTATACCTAAATAAGTTATCTGACCTGAATTGGGTACATATTTAGTAAAATCACTAATGAGAATATTTTTCGTGTATATATAGGTAGTATTTTAGTTTTTCTTCATTGAATATTAAACCAGAAATACTTTTAAAATTCATCATTTTATCAAATAAAGACTGCATAGAAGAATTAGATCCTGTTGATGTAATTAGAACATCATCTGCAAAAGTTGAATTTTTGATGTTGTATTTTCGTCTATTTCAAAACCTCTATGTCAGTACTGTTTCTAATCAAATTAGCCCAAGGCTCCATTACTAAAGTGAATAATAGTGGAGAAAGTGGACATCCTTGCTTTGTACCTTTAAGAATGGGTATTTTTGTGAAACATATGTTCCTACCTTAATATAAGCCAGCGTTCCTTTGTATAAATGCTCAATTAAATTTACAAATGCATCAGAGAAGTTTGTGCATTTCAGTAAGGTAAACAGATAGTCCCAACTTACTGAATCAAATGCTGAACCTATATCAAGACTAATAAGTGTTAAATCTTTCTTTTCCTATTTGCAAAATCAATTAATGTTAAAGTTCTTCTTATATTATCAAAAGTATTTCTATTTACAATGAAGCCCGCCTGATCTATATCTATAATGCCGGGATGATTGTCTTCAATCTATCAGCAAAAATACTCATAAACATTTTATAATCAACATTAAGTAATGAGATGGGTCGATATGAAGAACATCTAGTTGGATCTTTATTAGGTTTTAAAATTGGTGAAATAAATGTATATTGCCAAGATGGGGGGGGTTATTAACTCAGTTTGGGCCAAAATAAAACCTTATGTATTAATGAATATGTAGTTTTAGAAAGGATTTTATATATCTCTGGTATAATACCATCATTACCCGGTGCTTTGTTTGATTTAAGCTTATTTATTTGTGTAATAACTTCTGTATATGAAATACTCTTGTCCAATAGTTTAATATGTTGTTTATTAAGCTTTTTATTCATGTTTGTGGTTATAAACTCCTTTATTTTATCTTTAGGTTCCATGTTAATGTTGTTATGGTTAATCTTGTGAAAGTGATTTCTAAATTCATCCAGTATTTCTGGTATACTAGAAACATTCTTCTTTTCCTTAGAGAAAAGATTTCTTTGATATGGTTTTGTTTACTCAATCTTTTGTTTTATTTTTAAGTCTATGTAAGTATTTGGGGCTTATTGAATAAGACAAAACTTGTATTTCTCTAAAGTTATTTTAACTTTATGAGTTAAAATTTCTTTGTATTTCTCATTTAGTTTGTTTATTTCTTCAATAACTTTCTTGTCCATAATATTTTCTTTATTATTATGTTTATAAGAGTCTAATTTACTTTGAATATCTAACAATTCCTTATCCCAAGATTTCCTTTTATTATTATACCATCTGATACTTTGCCCATATAGATATGATTTTAAGGCATCCCAAACATAGACAATGGAGACTTCAGGAGTATTATTTATGTCTAGAAAATGTTGTACTTCTGAAAGTATATATTCTTTATAGTCTTTTAGCTGAGTTAAGTATGCTGGTATCCTTTTGATCTGAACATTATGAGTATTTTTATCATGAATTCAAAACAATTGAGTTATGATCAGATATAGGACATGAAATGATTTTGGAATTAATTAAATATGTTACCATCTGGTTAGAAATAAAGACCCTATCTATTTTTGAATAAGTTTTGTATCTGTTAGAAAAAAGGTGTATGGTAATGATTTTGAATCTATCTGATTATTAATATCATTCAAATGATAAGAATTAGCAAAATCATTTAAATGTTTTGCATTAGATGTAATTCTTCTTTTCCTTATAGTGGTAGTATCACTTTCATGTAGTATACAATTAAAATCACCAGCTAAAATAATATCCCCTATAGAGAATGATATGATCTTATCAATATGATGTTTCACTGTATTAATACCAATTCCAGGTATCCAATATACATTAATTAAAGTGTAAGTCTTCCCATTAATTTGTATTGTAACCATGCAAAACATTCCTTTGTCATCCTGAAAAGACTTAATGGTTTTAGGAATGGGCATACTTTTATTCCATAAAATAGCCACTCCTCTTTTTTCTGAGTGTGCTCTGAACTAACCAATACTGTATACTTATTAGTGGCTAGTTTATCAATATCTTTTTTCAAGAGATGGGTTTCTTGCAGGAAGACTAGATTGGCCTTGTGTAAATTAATGTATCTTATTAGGCTTGCCCTTTTACACAGATTATTCAATCCATTAATGTTTAAAGAAATTCCTTTTAAAGATGTCATTTGGCATTTTTAAAACTCAAGAATCTTATGATCGAAATAACAAATAACAAGATAAATAATGTTACATCTCCTCTTTAGGTGTACCTTTAAATATAGCTGTATTTATTAAATCTCTTATGGGATTTTGTATAGGATTCAATTTTGTTTGTAGTGACAATGAGTGTACAAAATATATTGTGGATGTCAAAACTATATACATATAACAATGAACAAGTGAAAATAATGTAAGGATTAAACCTTGCATCCAGCCTGAGTTGAAAACTCCAACTTAGAGTAGTATTTACTACTCAAGTTAACCCCCTACCCTAAGCAGCAGTACCTCAGCTACCACCTTATCAATTTAATACTAGTTATATTTAACTGAGGTTAACAGTTTTCAATTCAATTATCTATCAAGACAAAACTACACATTTGGTAAAACAGCATCATATAAACTAAAATAAACTTTTTTTTTTTAAAAACTGTTCATACTACTATATAGATCTATGTAATATATAACACTTGTATTCAAATAGCATTCAAATAATCTTGATGTTAGAAATCAAGAGGAGAGAAAATTAGGTTCTAACATTCATTTAAATCAAAAACTTTGGCTAATATGATTCAGACATTACATATATTAAGATGCATCTATTTTCTGTCATGTGAATACTATTAACAGCTTCCAAAAAAAAATCTTGAATTGTTTGTATATGAGCATTTACTTAAACTCATTATTGTCAATAGAGTAAAATATTGTATTCATAAAATTATTATAAATCATATTGCATACTTATGCAAATTCTCAGAAACACTTGCATTATAAAAAAAAAAGCCATCACACACATGCACACAGACACACACACACATACATACACACACACATACACACACACACACACACACATATATATATATATATATATATATATATATATATATATATATATATATATATATCTGATCTCACTGAGTTATGTCCTTGTTGAGCACTATCCTACTTGCTGTCCCTAGAATAAATCTGTCTGCTTTATAGAAAATAATGCACAGCAAACACATTTTAGTAACCAGATTTTACAATCATGCTAACCTACTGCTTTAAAATATATCACATGACATTTCTTCCAGAATAGAATTATAAAATTGTTTATGCTTGTCAATCAGATGAATTAAATGAATTATAATAAAGTATATGTTTGGAACAGAAGTTTTAACACAGATTATTATGCTGCTGTTAAGTAGACTTTCAAAACATTTAAATAAATGTTTCATTTTCTATGCCTTCTAAAATAAGACATTTACTTACTACAAGAAACTACATCATTTAAACTCATTATAACTGACATTTTATGAATAGAGTATTTTTCCTGAATCTGTGGTGTGTCAGTATGATAACTAGGTCAGAGGTTATACTAACTGCTTTCAGTTTCTCTGTGAGAATTCTGTGAGTTGAAGCTTTTGAAGTAGTTCATGGACACTGTGCATGAGACAGCCCACATCCCAGATTGTCTCCCTTAACATTTTGGCGGAAACTTATTAAAACTTGTGGCAAACATTCATTTTGTCAATAGAGTAAAATATTGTATTCATAGAAATTATTATAAATCATATTGGATAGTTATGCAGATTCTCAGAAACACTTGCATTATTATATAAAAAAGCCATCACACACACACATACACATACATACACACACACACACACACACACACACACACACACACACACACACACACACACATATGTATATATATATATGATCTCACTGAGTTGTGTCTTTGTTGAGCACTATCCTACTTGCTGTCCCTAGAATAAATCTGTCTGCTTTATACAAAATAATGCACAGCAAACACATTTTAGTAACCAGATTTTACAATCATGCTAACCTACTGCTTTAAAATATATCACATGACATTTCTTCCAGAATAGAGTTATAAGATTATTTATGCTTGTCAATCAGATGAATTAAATGAGTTATAGTAAAGTATATGTTTGGAACACAAATTTTTAACACAGATTATTATGCTGCTGTTAAGTAGATTTTCAAAAACATTTAAATAAATGTTTCATTTTCTATGCCTTCTAAAATAAGACATTTACTTACTACAAGAAACTACATCATTTAGACTCATTATAACTGACATATTTTATGAATAGAGTATTATTCCTGAATCTGTGGTGTGTCAGTGTGATAACTATGTCAAAGGTTATACTAACTGCTTTCAGTTTCTCTGTGAGAATTCTGTGAGTTGAAACTTTTGAAGTAGTTCATGGACACTGTGCATGAGACAGCCCACATCTCAGATTGTCTCTCTTAACATTTTGGCGGGAAACTTATTAAAAACTAGTGACAAACATTCATTTAGTAGTGTAAATGCATGTAAACATGACAAAACCTTCACAATGTATTCCACAGACCATTACAGCCTCTTACTTCTTTTCAGAAAGAGAAACAAATTGAATCACAGCTTGCCATTAAATCTTCAGATATTTTGACTGGTTATGAAACAAAACATTATAACTGACATATTTTATGAATAGAGTATTTTCCTGAATCTGTGGTGTGTCAGTGTGATAACTATGTCAAAGGTTATACTAACTGCTTTCAGTTTCTCTGTGAGAATTCTGTGAGCTGAAGCTTCTGAAGTAACTCATGAACACTGTGCATGAGACAGCCCACATCTCAGATTGTCTCTCTTAACATTTTGGCGGAAACTTATTAAAAACTAGTGACAAACATTCATTTAGCAGTGTAAATGCATCTAAACATGACAAAACCTTCACAATGTATTCCACAGATCATTACAGCCTCTATGTAAGTGAAATTAAGCCCAAAATTACCAACAAGCAATAAAACTCAACATTCTTCTCCCAACTCAATTTTCATACAAATCCTATTATTCACTGTGCCCACACAATCAAAAGCATTTCTATATATTAATAAACAAAAGAAAAGAGAGTAGAAAATAAAAGGAGTGAGGCAGAAATAAAAATGTAAGAGAAAGCTGTAAGTATATAAAATGGAATGTTACTTACTGTTTATATTAATAGAGTTAAAAATAAAACATATTATTTACTCTTATTTAGTTCTGATTATTATTAGTTAAAGCATAACAGATTATTTACAAACAGGCATAAGCAGTATAATCAAGAAAGTATAATTAGAAATAGCATTTGAAGAACTTATAAAAACGTTTACAAGGAATAAATATGTTATTATTCTATTAATGATATTTTCATTACTGTTCTCTCCCTGCCCTCCCCCACCCTTTACCCACTACATAATCTAAATAGAATGTCATTGTTTAAACAAAGAAAATAATAAAAGGAGAAGGGAAAAAAAGGTAAAGATAAAAAAGTGTATCAAATTACTAACCTTACTTCTTTTCAGAAAGAGAAACAAATTGAATCACAGCTTGCCATTAAATCTTCAGGTATTTTGACTGGTTATGAAACAAAACATTTATTTGCACATAGAGAATAACTTTGATTAAATCTTTTCCAAAATATCTGTGGCTTTCTGGAAATGCAGGAACTATATTCAAAAAGATTAATAATGAACTAAAATGATGAGAGAGAAAAAAACATATAACAAATCATTTGTTTTTTAGTCTCTTCTTCTTCTCTGAAGTCTTCCACGAAGCTTCAGTTGCCAATCTCTTTAATGAAGAACTAGCCCATTCCATTTCTTCTATTTTATCCAAAGTCCTTTTTTCTTTGACAAACAGTAAAGCAGAGTCTAAATCATTGAAAACCTTAGGACCACCAGGAAGGAAGATTTTAAGCTTGGCAGGAAACAGAAGGTATGTTTTAAACTGTGCTTTTTTAAGCTCCCTTATTAGTGGCAGAAAAACTTTTCTTTTAGCTATTACCATGGAAGAATAGTCATTGTCAAAACGCACAGTTGTCTCATTAATCTTAACAGGAGCTTTAGCCCAAGCAGATTTAAGAACCATCTCTTTATCAAAAGATGATAGAAATCTAACTATAACTGATCTAGGATATTTTTTGTTAGAGTTAGTATTAGCTATAGATCTATATGCTCTTTCGATACCAAAAGAGAATGCTTCTGGTAAGTCTAAAGTTTTAGGGAGCCAAGTTGTTAAAAAAGAAGTAATATTGTTACCTTCAATATTTTCTGGCAGTCCAAAAATCCTAATGTTATTGCGCCTAGATCTATTTTCCAGGTCATCCAGCTTTGTTTGTAAATGTGTATTTTGTTTCAGCAGAAACTCAATGTTGATTTCCTCTTCTTGGATTCTATTTTCCATGTCATTCACAGCTTCTTCTATGCCTGTCATCTGGTTCTTCTGTTGTTGCAGGTCTGTATATAACAGGTCTATTTGTTTTGTAGTTTTTTCTATGAAGGTGTCTATTTTAGTATCCATTTTATCCATTTTATCAGTAAGTTGCTGGATTATAATTATCAGAGACTGAAGTTCTTTCTTGATGCTGGAGTCTTGAGAATTTGTCTTACTGGAACTCATTTCAGACTGATAAACTGACTGGAAAATTTCCACAGTGATTTCTGACAGGAATATTGTTAAGATTTCCTTTCTTTTTTAGATATAGTTCAAGAACTATATAAAACAAACGTATTTAGAAAGAAAATTACTTCAAAAATTAATTTTTTAAGTAATTAATTCCTGTCAGTGTAATGAAATTGGTGGAGCTGAAGAAATCTGCTGCTATCCTGTGTTCATCCTTGGCCACAAGTATTTGTATTCTTAATGATGTTGGTTTTCACATTGGACGGCTATGTCATGTGGGTCATTGGCATATTGGATATAAAATAATGTTTTAACCTGATTAACTTTAACACTGAAGAAGGGAGATTCCCAAAAGCTTTGTTATTTATTAATAAAGTGAGCATCTTTCTACCTGTTCGGTTTTCTTTTTTTGTTGCTCAAAATATAAGGATCGGTAGAAGCTAACTACAGCTGAACTACTTTTATCCTTAATGTGAGGTTTTAGCCAGGTTTCTGTCAGGATGACTATATCTGGGGAGTACAAGTCTATGGTGGCATGGAGTTCATGGACTTTGTTGGATATACTTCTAATATTTAAGCTTAGTAGAAGGAAGTCACTTGGCTTTTTATTGGCTATGATATGGGAGAAATTGTGGTTTCTAGTCTGATTATGAGGATTGGGGTTGGAGATGGTAGGGCCAGGGTTGGGGTGGATGTCTTCACTTAGGGCTAGTTTTGATATGCACGAGGTTATTAATTTTCTCAGTTTTTGAATGTGTTTGTTTATTAGGAAAACTTTATGATTGTGCTCTGTGGGTAATAGCTATGGTGAGAGGGTTACTACGTTAAGTTGTAGGAATGCTTTATGTTTGAGTAATATAGTTGGTAGAATATGTGGGGGTGCATAAGAATGGTTCTTGAGTTGGTGGGAGGGGAGCTGAGTGAGGGTGAGACATGAGTGGTAGTGGTGGTGTGAGTAGTAGTACAGTGGTAGTGGCTGAGTTGGGGAATGATGGAGCTTTGTAGGATGTAAGATATGCAAGGAGAGTGCATGCAGTAAGCATAGGTAAGGTATGCTTGCACATGTTAGTTGAGGAGGTGTGATAGTAGTGGGAAGATGGAGGAGGTAGTGAAGTGGAGGAGGAAGTGAAGGAGGAAGTGAAGGTAGGTAGCTGAAACAATTTTTAATACTAGGGCATTATATTTCATGAGATGCCAAATAAATAAACACATACTATAAAATATTGCTTTATCCTTGACTAAAAACAGTTTTGTTGATTTACTGATTTGTATCTCAAAATGTTACATTCACATTTCTTATAACAGGTGATGAAATAACTTAACATGAGGTGACAGCCCTCATACAAACACTGCCTTGAGATTACATACCTTGATTTTATAGAAAGGGATTGCTAGCCAAGATATTAGGGTCATCTACATCAGTTCTGTGAATGGTGCCTTGGGTTCTTTCTCCTACATCCAAATGTTCAACATGGAAGCTTCAACAGCAGGATTGGTAGAAGGGATTTAGCATCTACTCTGAAGAGTGGCATAAGTCAGCAGTACAGCATCCTCTTATACTAAACTCAGATGCCAGTGTTTTTGTGGTGTGACATCATTTCCTACTTGGGACTAGAACCAGGAATCATCAGATTCAGAGGGAAATGTGTTACTGATAGTGTCAGTCTGATTTCCATCATAATATACCCATGCCTACTCTCATGTCACTCAGAATAATGCAAAAGTGACCATCCACCACAAATACGCCTGCTACTTTAAAAGAGCTATCATAAGACCTTTTCTGCCTCCTTTCCCATGTAGAGCACATTAAATAAAGCATGTTCATAGATACAAAAGTATATGAAGTTATAAAAAAGAGAAGCCTGGACATGTGAAAACTCATTCTTTGAAACAGCAAATCTAAAAGTGTTTCTGTCTTATTTAATTAGGTTCATAGGTGTGTACAAGGCTAATGACCACTAGGGCCTTTTTAAGCCTAGCTATGAGTCCTAAATCTCTGACAAGTTCTGGTAACCTTGATGAGTATAAGCAGGGGCTTGGGAGATTAAATATTTACAAGCAGGGGTCTGGGAGATGAACCATTTATAAGCTGTCTGTGAGCATTAAAGACATAGGTGTCAAACCAGGGATAAAATTCCTCTTCTCCATCCATTTGTTCAAATTACACTTGAATTAGGTTAGGGAAGAACTCTGCTTCACATGGATGGGGAGCCTGTTACAGAGACAGGGTAGTACTTGTCTCTCTCTCCAGCAGTTTCTGTTTATATCACAGGCAAGGGTTAAGTATTTAGAACAGGTAATTTTGGTGCTGTTTGTTTTGTGGATATACAGGAGATCCATCATGGTGGGGTCCAACAATTTCTTTCATGCCATGCATAGATCTCCCCTTAACGGCCTGTAGGAGATAGAATACAGAGATAAGGCTTTGAGGTGGTCTGCATAAGACACATTACTTATACCCTGCATTCTTTTTGTGAGGATCCTTTGTGGCTGTTCCAGTTGTTGGATATGCCTGGTTACGTCCATATCAGTGGAGGCATTGTACTCAATGATAGGTCTGATGAATGCTGAATATAGTGGAACCATGACCTCTTTGGACCTAGATGCAATACCTTTGTTTGTAAGATGCCCATCATAGAATGATTTCCTCACTACTGTAGAAACATGATTGTCAAAGGTTAAATTACTGTCTGCATGTGTCCCCAGGTCCCTGCGTACTGGGTCATCTCCTAGGGATGTGTTGTCAGTATGATAGTTACCAGGGTTGCATGACTTTCCAAAGGATACTATTATGTATTTTTTGGTTCATAGGTTCAAAGATTCATAGGTAGGTACTAGGCTATAAGCCCTAGGGCCTATACAAGCCTAGCCAAACAGGTACCCTGGCTTTTGCCACCCAAGAAAATTATTTTCCTGTGCCCCTGTTGAGCAGAGCCACAGAGGTGATCCCCAGGGTGAATGTCCTATTTCCCATCCAGTCATCAAGATGGTTTTTGAAGAGTGCTAATGAGGAGCTTTGTTTGATAAAGATAGGTAGTTTGTTCCAGAGTATGGGAAGTCTCTGGGACAGGAATCTATCCCTCCAGCATGTTCTGTTTATTGTGGTGGAAAGGTTTAGGTCCATAGAGCATGTAGCTCGGAGGGATTGGGATTTCTTTAAGTGGAGCATGTCCAACAGCTCTGGGTTTGACACAGCTTTGTATGTTAGGCAGAGTTCGCCTCTGAGAAGGCGATATGTGACGGAGTAAAGCTGGAGTTTTTTGAGACGGTCTGCGTAGGGCATCTGTTTGAGGCCAGTAATCCTCTTTGTGAGGTATTTCTGCGGCCTTTCCAGTTGTTGTAGATGTCTTGTGAGGTACATACCAAAAGGGGCGTTGTACTCTATAACGGGTCTAATGAGTGAAGAGTAGAGGGGAACAATGACCTCTTTTTTCCTGGATGAGAAACCTTTTGTGATAAGGTGTGTCATGTAGAAGGATTTCCTGACTACTGTGGTGATGTGATTATCAAAGGAAAGACTACTGTCCACCTGTGTCCCAAGGTCTCTTATCACACTTTCAGTGTTTAGTAGGCTACCGCCTATGTGGTAGTTCATGGGTACAGAGTTTTTACCAAAGGGGATGACAATGCACTTTTTGGCATTGAGCTTGAGGCCATGGCTTTGACACCAGGCATCTGTCTCAGTGAGGCCCTTTTGTAGGATGTCCACATCGTTAGGAGTTTCAATTATGGCTCCTAGTTTGCAGTCATCTGTGAACTTCATTAGCCAAAGACCTTCTGTGTTAGCCTGCACTTCAGAAAAGTAGATACCAAACAGGAGAGGACCCAGGACTGAACCCTGTGGTACTCCACTTGTCACTGGTCTGAAGTCGGATTTGGAGTCTGCTACTTTCACAGTGTGGGTTCTGTCAGTGAGCCAGTTAGGAACCCATCTTGTGACATATGGATTTATACCTAGTTTAGTGAGTTTATCTATAATTCCAGAGTGGGGGATGGTGTCAAAAGCCTTGGTGAGATCTCAATATGCTGTGTGAACCACCTTACCCTCATATATGGCTTTGGTGACTGCTTCAAAGAAGTCAATCAGGTTTAGGAGACATGATCTGCCTTTTAGAAACCCAAACTGGGTGGGGTCCAGAGTTGGGAGATTACCAGTGTCTTTGTTTATAAGTTCCATGATGATACATTCCATGGCCTTGCAGACCAGGCTCGTTAGGCTAATGGGGTGGTAGTTCGCGGGGTCCGTGGTGGCCCCCCCCCCTTTGTGGAGTGGGATAACCGTCGCTGTGTGCCATTCAGTGGGCGCAAAGCCTGAGGTGAGGCTATGATTGAACATGGTGCTTAGGTGGGGTGCCAGTTCATTCTGTAGTTTATGTAGAACTCAGCATGGGATGTTATCAGGTCCCATGGATGCTGTGTTCTTGGCTTTGGAGAGTGTGGTTTTTACCTGTGCAGCCATGATTACAGGAACTTTGCACTCTTCTGGTACAGAGATGGGCCCTTTGGGGGGTCGGGGGGGAGGGGTAAAGTTAGCACTGAACCTATCTACCAGGATGTTGGAAATATCAGTTGGTTCTGTATATTTAGTGCCATTGTGCTGTAACTCAGAGCAGATCTGAGTGTTGCCATTGAGATTCTTGACATAGCTATAGAATGCTTTGTGGTTGTCTTTAGAATCAGTGGTGATTTTGTTTTCTTAACTAGCTTTGGAGGATTTTATGAGGGATCTCAGCTTCTTACTGAGGCTGACCAGGGAGTTCTTCCAGTCATGGGATTTTACTTTTTTTTGCAACAGTTTCTTTCTTCTGTTGTAGAGTTTGTTTATGACAGGAGACCACCAGATTGGCTTCCTTTTTTTGGAGGATAGCATCTTGGTTCTATTTGGGATAGCACGATCCATGCACTCGTGTAAGTGCTTATAAAGTGCATCTGTGTAGGATTCAGCAGTTGTACCTCTATTGTCCGTCTGCATGGTTGTTGTGACACTTCTCTCTTAGGAAGCGTGAAGTTGGCTTTGGAGAAATTTTTTACTGTGGTTTCCTTAATGGGGGCGGGATGTGGATGTCTAGGCTGATTAGCTTGTGGTCAGATCTGACCAATGAGAAATTGACCTCTGGTGTGGAACACAGGTCTCCCATGTTGGTAATGGCCAGGTCTAGGATATTGCTGCCCCTGGTGGGGGTGTGGATAAGTTGATCCAAGGCATTGGAATTTATGAATTCCAGAAAACGTTGAGCAAAAGAGTTGGTACATGAGTAGTTTTCCCAGTTAATGGTGGGGTAGTTGAAATTGCCCATTATTAGGGTGTTGGGTTGTACCCTAATATTTTCCAGTGTATCAAGAAATGAGGAGTGGGAATCCTGGGAGATGGTGGGGGATCTGTAGCAAGTTACAATTTGAACTGCGGTCTTGCCCAGAGTTAGCTGCACTTGGATAATCTCAGATGCATTATGCTGAGCAACTAGCTTGGAGGTGTGGATATCCTTAATGAATATGGACACGCCTCCACCTTTAGTGATTCTGTCCAGGTTAGGTGGCCAAAAGGTGTGGTATGAATTATAGCCTGGTAATGCAGGGGTGCTCTCTGGAGTCTTGAACCAGGTCTCTGTCACTGCACAGATGTCGATGTTCTCCATTTTAAGGAGTGCCTCGAGTGAATGCATTTTGAGGTTTAGACTTCTAGCATTGAGTAGCATTACCCTCAGATTTTGCTTACTTGTACCTGTTACGGTGGTGAATTTGTCATTTGAACCTTGCCTAAAAAAGGCACTACAGGGGTGGCAAGAGCCTTAGCCAGTATCCGGAATCCCAAGGGCGATAGGTGCAGGCCATCTCTGGCAAAACAACGTGGTCTGTCAGTCATGTCATCCCAGGCAGACAGATACTGAATCCCCTTAGAATGACACCAAAAGCTTAGGCAGTTGTTGAAGTCAATCATTTTGTCCTTGTACTGTGGTATCATTCTGGGTGATGGCAGGATGCTACTCAGGGCAAGGGTCATACCTGCCTGCACTACAAGATTGGACAGCTCATCCATGTCTCTTTTCATGTAGTCTAGGGAGGTACGTCTCAGGTTATTTACACCAACATGGACAATGACAGAGTCATACTTGTTGTGGAGTGACCTGAGTCTATGCATTATGTGGTGGATCCTGGCACCCGACAGGCAGCTGACAGTAGCTTTCTCCTTGATTAGCCTGGTGAGTGGAACCTCAGTGTGCCTGACTATAGAGTCACCTATGACTAGAGTGTTGAGTATGTTATGCCTTATGGGCTGTGGTTGAGTGGCACACTGAGTTTGTGGGCTATGTGTCATTTGGGTTGTGTTCGGGCTGGAGGTTGCATGCGTTTCTGCTTTGGATGTCTCTGTTGCTTGAGCAGATTTTTATTGAGAGCCTCCACGAATGTAGGTGTGTGTTTTGTGTTGCTATGTGTGTGTTTTGGTGGTGTAGGTTTTGAGGGACTATGTAATGAGTGTGGTGTGGTGCAAGTGTTTACTTTCTCCTCTTGACTGTCTAGTCCAGTCTTGGGTGAAGAGAGCTTTGCTTCCAGTTTGGCTATATAAGTGCATCTCTCACAGGTTGTAGTGTTGGGTGGTAGGAGGAGAGGGTTGCTTGTGTACATGAGGCAATTGCTGCATTGTCCCAAGATCCCCAGATTCATCAGGTAGACAGGAGAAAACACCAGGAGCTGACCCTTAGACATGCCTGGATAGGTGCTTATTTATTAAGTACTAAAAACTGTTTTCCTCTAGACAAGTGAGGAAAGTTGACTGCTGTAGTAATTTGTAGCTTACAATGAGTTCTGAACAAGTGCTGAGCTCAAAGAAACAGATTTGAGTGCTAAAACTAAAAAACTGAGCAGACTTTATGGTGCTAGCCGGCAGGAATAGTTTAACCCTAGCTAAGTGGCGATGCATAAAGTGTATTTTTTTATATAACAGTAGCAAATGAGCAAACTGATTTAAACAAATTAACCAATAAAAAGCTAAAAACTGAGCCCCATTCCAGCAGTCTTCGATCAGACAAGACAAGTTCTAACTGCCCACTCCTGCCACTAGGGTGCAGGGGAACCTTCTCCAAAAAAGATGGTCTGGATTAGTGCTCAAGTTATACAAACAAAGCTAGATTCAGCAGGTCTGAATTTAGTCTATGCTACAGCAAACAAGGTGTACCAATTTCAGAAACAGTATTTACTTTTACTCCTTAGCTCGGACACAAGTTATTTGAGTGTGTCAGCCCTTCCTGGAGAAGATTAGTGATGGTGGGGGATTGTATGACTGCTCCTAATTTGCAATCATCTGCAGATTTTGTCAACCAGAGGCCCTTAACATTGTCTTTGATTTCAGAGAAGCAAGTGACAGAAAGGAGTGGTCCCAGGATTTATCCCTAAAGGACTTAGCTGGTGACTGGCCACTTTGTAGAGGTGGACTCTCCAATTCTAACTTCCTGGATCCTGTCTGTGAGCCAGATGGTTATTCACTGGGTGATACAAGCGTTTATACCTAACCTCAAGTTAATCAACAATGCCCGAGTGGAGTATTGTGTCAAATGCCTTTGTTGGGTCAAGATAGGCAGTATGAACTGTTTTGCCCCAATCCATTGCTTTGGTGACCTTCTCAAAGAGGTCCACAAAGTTGAATAGGCATGACCTGCCCCTGATGAAACCAAACTGGGTTGGGTCCAGGTCTGGAGGTTTCCTACATCATTACTAATGATTTCCATGGCTCTGCATATGAGAGTAGTGATATTTATGGGTCTGTAGTTTTCAGGGTCTGTAGATGGCCCAGCTTTGTGTATCTCATTGTTTATTGTTGTTTACAATTACTTTACAACATTAGTTACCAAAGCACTGAACAGTAACGCTGTCTATGCATTTTATGTTTATGAATATATATGTATTTATTTAAACTGTATACTTATATGTGTTGCCATTTGTGGTGGCAAGTAGAGGAATTACTAACATTCTGTCTTTTTCCACTATCAGAAAAAATACTTGCAATTTTCATGAAGATGATCTCACCAATCTTTATTATGAGCATTTGTCAGATTATAGGACGTCAGCAGGAAGATTTCTAGAAAATCAGTTTAAATACATTTCCATTCATTCATGAGATACTCGCTGCTGGTGTGTGGAGAATGAAGCAGGCTGCCTTAGCAATAAGCCCAGTTGCAAATTAGTTTATCCTCTTTCAAGCTACTCAGTTCACTTTGCTGTTCTTGCTATATTTGGGTGTGGTGTGTTTACGCCTGTTTCTCATATATCTGTACTCACTGTTACTTTAAAAATGTCAGCAATGCTAGTGAGAAAATCAGAGTCTCATCACTTTCATATCACATCGTTTAGATTTGTACTAGCATCACCCAAAGGAACTGAGTTTAGAAAAAAAAAATAGTAGTAATATTTCAACATCCAGACAGCCTGCCTGAGCAGTGGCTCCATGCCTAATGAGGCATATCTGGAAACTGCATTCTTCTTCATTAGCACAGAAAGCACTTACAAAGAAAGATTTCCTTGCTTCTTTCCCAGATTATTTCGTAAAAGTAATAGCAGAAAGGGTGCTGTCTTTACATGCCTTTTTCAGTTATTTAGGAAGACAAACTGATTACATAAGAAAGCTATGAAGTGTGAATATTGTTTTACTGCTATATTATGGTGAACACCCCTCTCATAACCTGCCTATGTCCTGCTGTTTCCCCAATCTAAAAATAAATTATCCATTTTCTGTGTTATATCATCTCTTGTCAATTCCATCAGCTTTTAAAGACCCTCATTTTTTTATTCACAGGTTTCATGGGGAGGTAGCTATTAAGCAACTTTTGTAATAAACAAGGACTCATTTTCCAAGCATGTTATTTATTCCTGAGAGTATCACTGCTAAATGATGCTTGTGCCTCCATCTTGATGTCCAGTGAATCACTGCATTGGATTACTTGAATGTAGACTTGTGTTTCCATTGTCAGGGAAAGCAAATTATGGAGGAATGTTTTTTGTGTACAAGCTATTTATTTTTAGGCAGTACATGTGGTTATTGCAAAAAGACTAATGAAAATGTATACCGGAGCAATTTCAGCAGCGCAGTGCTTAAAGTTTATGGACATGAATAATGAATGAATATGTCCATCTAGTACTTGGTTTTCTGCGCTAGTCTAGTAGATGTCATGGAATATCAGTCACAGTGCTACTTGCAGGAGAGTATGGCTGTATTCTATTACCATATTTTCCAAAGTGATTAAATCAGATGTGTGCATTGTACTGACCAGGGATAGTTTAGAATCTCCTAAATAGGAAATATAAATTAATTTTAAAATTATTTCTCGATTTTGGTCTAGGAATATCTCGGAACTCAGGAATATCTAGTTTGGTAAACAAGCAGTAACAGACTTCATTCAGCATTGTACATTTTGAAGATTTTCTGTGGGTTTTGTGGACTTTGTTGATTAAAAAAACACATTTCTCTGTGCCCTTAAATGTAACTGAACTATGTAACATATTTCTTAGAGCCGTGGCTTTTCATGTATAGTTAATTCAGTTCACTGAACTTTACCCTGTATATCCTGGAGTTTGTATGTGTGTTTGTTTTGTACCAGTGAGACTGAGTGTTTTACTAATCTAAACTGGCATCTGAGAAATGTAACATAGCTGAAGCACAATCTCAGTTCCTTCTATTCTGGCAGAAGTTGAACAAAACCTTTTGTTCTACTTAAATAACTTTGGATAACAAAGTACGTAGCTCAGGAAATCTGGACAAATGCCCAAAATTAGGGACATATTTTAATTATTTCTGTTATAAACTAGAAAGTTGGTAGAATAACGGGTTTTGCATAAGCATGTAAAGTCTGAAACTCAAATGCATGCCATTATGTACATTATACAGTGACATTAGCCCTGAATGATTTGCCAGGAAACCACAAATTTTATGCAAAGACCAAAAATATGAAGTGAAAATATGGATAGTTGAGAGGTATGCTTAATGATATTATGAGTTATAACAACACCAATATTTTAATTGGTTGCAAAAGCAGTATTTTACAAGACTGCAGATTTAACATTCTTATTTCGCTCACTATGAATGTTTATTTAAGAAAATAGTTATTGCATTTCCAGTATTGCATGCTAGTAGCTATTTTGACCTTCAAGTGAAAAGCTAGTTTTACAGTTAGCGTTTTGCATTGCTTACTGTGTAATACTATTATTTGAGTACATTAGCTTCGGGACCATCAAGGCATCTACTCTACAGGCTTAGGAAAGGAAGCAACAACTGTTAAAACAGTTGCTGAGTTCTAGGTTTAAATAATGTCTTACCTTAGTGGTGAACTGGTGCGACGGTCTAGAATTTCATAATGGTGGTCATTATGTTTTCATTATTGTTCATTACTTCTTACACTAGAAGAGATTTACTATTGATGGCTGGATGTTTTTTCTTCTTCTTGTAGAGTTTACTGATGCAATGATTCTACCATGTAGGTTTACTTTTAAACCAACTATTGTGCTTATAGCTATGGGAATCGATACAGCAATAAAGCTATCTAAAAGAGAGCGAAATTCAGGTTATGCAGTAATTTCAGGTTTGGAGTTATTAGCAGAATTATGCCATTTATGTTTTTATGTTTATCAAGAAGGTTGGTGAACAGTAAGTATATGGTTTTGGGGATCCCTAAATATATTAGTTTGCTTATGAATTGTAAAGGAGGTTTTAAGGAAGATGTCACAGCAAGGTGGCTGTAACTGACTAGGGAGGACGTGTGATATGGGGAGTAGTATGAACAGGGATATGCTTCTAAAAACAAGATCTAGAAGGCAAGCACCTCTGGTAAGTAGGAGGACTGTTTGGTCTATGGAGGTGACCTTTAGACAGTGGAGAAATCTCTGAGCATATTTATTGCTGATAGTATAAGTTAACCAGTTGATGGGTGGAGGGGTAGTTAAGATCTTCCAAAATAAGATTATCTAGTTTAGTGGTTGATTTTTCATTTGATGTACATATACATCATGCTCTGAGGTGTTCATGGACAGGGATTTGTAATGGGCAGCGATGTGGTAGCTCATCTTATTAAGTGCCATTAGTGCTTAAGTAAATTCCAGGTCAGTATTATTCAGAATTTGATATGAGAGTATAGGATTTTGAATAAACAGGCATACTCCATCTCCCAGGTAGTCTTGAATGTATGATTGGCACTGAATCCAGGTAATGAAGGACTCAGAGAGAATGGAATCAGCTTTCAGTTACTATATAAATATGAATTTTTTCAAGGGTAAAAAGGCCTCGAATTCTGACATTTTACTGTTTAAGCTTCTAACATTGAGTGGTTGTTCTAAATGGAATTTGCTACATCTAGATCTCTATTAGTTGAGCTTTGCCTAAAAAGGCCAAATGGGGACAGCAGAGGTGCAGCAGGTATGCATAATCCCTGCAACAACAGATATAGGCCATTTCTGGCAAAGGAGGAAGGACTGTTGTCATCTTGTCTCAAGTAGACACATCTAAACCCTGCCCTGGTAACTACACAAATATGGATGCATTTAAATTTGGGCAATTTGTTGTTGAGAGTTCTGGCATTGAGCAGACCCTCCTTAATGGGACCCAGCTTAGGGTTTGTTATGTTTGTTAGATTGGAACTTGGAATATCTATTTGCTAGACTCTACCTAAAAACAAAAAAGACACCATGGGGGCAGCAGAAGCTTTAGTTAGTATATAGAAGCTTTATAATGAGAGCTCCAGTCCAGAATCTTGTCCCATGCTGTACATACGGGATTCCCCTGGAATGGCACTTGCTATTTAACCAATTGTTAAAGCCAGTTTTCTTTTCTTTGTACCTAGGCATCATTATTGGAGAAATAAGGATTCCACGCAGGACCAGTATCTTACCTGCATTCGTCACGAGCTCCAATATGTCTCTCTGCATGTGCTTCAGGGCTTTGTGCCCCAAGGCATTCACTAATACATGGACCACCACCAATGGCATAGACATGGTTGTCAGGCAAAAGAGTCTTTAGAGTTGCTGTGATGTCAGAGATCCTGGCACCTGAAAGACAACTCACTGTTACCATACCTTTTGGGCATCATCAAAAAGCAAACACAACTTGGCATAAATCCCTATCTCATCAGGTGAGTGGCCAACTGGCTTACTGACAGGATCCTCAAAGTCAAAATAGGCACCTTCATTCTCCGATAGCAGACCTGTCACTAGTGGAGTTCCCCAGGGATGTGTCCTGGGACCCCTACTGTTTGGCATCTACTTCTCAGAAGTGCAGGCAAAGACAAAAGGCCTGTGGCTGACCATGTTTGTGGAAGACTGTAAGTTGGGTGCTGTCATTGACTCCCCAAATGATGTTAACATACTGCAAGAGGGTCTCACAGCAACTAATGACTGGTGCCAAAGTCATGGCCTCAAGCTAAATACAAAAAAATGTATCATCATACCATTCAGCAGAAACACATCCCCTACTGATTACCACATCAATGGCAACCCCCTAAACACACAACCTATAGTGAGAGACCTGGGTACTCTGGTTAATAATAATCTCACATTCAACCATCATGTAACGGCAGTGGTCAGAAAAAGCTTTTACTTATTTCATTTCATAAGTAAAGGTATTGCATCCAGAAAAAAGGAGGTTATTACCTCTCTATAATCCTCCCTCATTACACTAATAAATGAGTATAACATCCTGTTTGGTATGTACCTCTACAAACATCTGCACCAACTGGAAAGGCCATAGAAATACTTCACAAAGAGAATCCATGGCCTCCAATACCTGTCCTATGTGGACAGGCTCAAATCACTATCACTCTACTAGGTATCAAACAGATTGCTCAGGGGTGATCTGTGTCTCGCCTACAAGGCAATCTCGGTTCCTGCCCTACTAAAGATGCTCTATATCCATAAGTCTAACTCCTTACGCATTACCCGCTCGAAAGGCCTGAATCTAATATGCAACATCAACAAAATCTGCTGGAGAAACAGGTTTGTCTCCCATAGGCTGTCCCGTCTCTGGAATAGGGTTCCCTTACATGTCAGAGTACCTCACTGACCCTTTTCAAGCGCAACCTTGATGAGTGGATGGGAAACCACAAATTTGTCCCATGGGTTCCACCTGTGTCCCTCATTGACAGGGTGACAAGTGCTGACTGAGGTTTCTTTTTGGGATAAACTCTTGGCTAGGCTTTTAAGGACCCCAGGGCCATTAGCCTAGTAACCTCCTATGATCCTATGAGAATTGCTGTTCCTAATTACAGAATCACCTATGACTAAAACATTTTTCTTAGTACAAAGGTTTGGAGTAATTGACTTGAAGTGATTTGACTCGATGTCTCTGCTACAGGTGTGCATGAAGGAGATGAGCTGTTGGATTTATGCTGAGACCTATTCTTCCTAGATCTCGGTGGCTTTATTAAAGATTTTTTGCAGGCTCAGAATAAGGCATTTTAATGTGATTTTGTTTATATTGTGGTTGGAGTGTCTGGTACTCGCAGTCCATATACCTCTGTGAGAGGGAGCGTTCAGATTAGTCAAATATTTGCACCCTTCACAGACAGAATTATGTGTTTTGAGTAAGAGTGCATTAGCTATGAGCATGAGGCAGTTACCACACTGCCTGAGGACACAGAGTGTTAAATGTGTGGCAACAGAAGGGAAACAAGCAGGCCAACCTTCCATTTTTGTCCCAAGAATTTAGGGATTTATTTTAGAAGTAAACAGAGTAAACTGTATTTAGCTGTAAGCACTAATCTATGGAGAGATGTAAGTACATGTTATCTTATGGAGAATTTCAATGAATAACACTAAATAATGATATGTAACTAAATGAGATGATTTAAAGAGGAAAGCACACTCTAAGCTGTTAAAAGAAGTAAAAAGTAAAGATTACATTTATGGGGCAGTCATGGCTTGTGCTGCTGTGTTCAAACAATGAGTGTTTATTGACTTAGATGGCACCTGGGAACCTATGAGTGGCTTAGAGCAGCTGTGGGGCTGCTTGGAGGACTGTAGAGGAATCCATATGCACACTGCAGCTCAAAGCACAGCTACAGGCAGCTGTGGGCACTTGAAAGTTCCACTAGTAACACTGGTTAAACAAGGTCTTGGAGAAGGAGGAGATATGTTTACAGATGAAAATGCCTGCATCTGTATAGTGCACTTTGCAGTGGTGTGATTGTAAGCACAGCAGTGAACTATACCATGCTAAAATGCCTCATCTGTAGCAATGGAAAACAGCAACAGAATGCTCAGTAGAGCTTTACAGCCAATAACAACACACCAGAAACTTGCCTCAATAGCAAACACAACCCTAGAACTAGTCTGTTTTTCTCTGTGCCACCAGAAGAAAACAGTAAATGAATTTTTAAGTAAGGCCACATACTTTTGCAGTGCTGCTGTTTGCTGTGATTTTTTAACTTACTATTGCATTGTAATAGTTGCATTATATAGAGAAAGATGATTTCATTTCTTAATCTGATTTTAAATTAATTTTAGCAGCCTGTATCTGCTTTAGCTAAGGTGTTTAAGCCTATATTAGTAATTCTATTACATAGGAGCACTGCATTTTGCTATTTAAGTGGTATAACTGTTGTTATTAAACCACAGTTTCATTCTTATGTACTGAATGTATGCTAATCTAGTTCAGGACTTGTCTTTGCATTAAGGCAGTTCCAGGCCAGTCAGCTTAGTGCTAAGGGTTTAATTGTTTTTCCCTCTCACTCACCCTGTTGTGATGCCCCTGCACTGGCCCAGTAATTAAGGTGCCTCAATCCTCACCACTGGCATCAGTGGGGGATGTACACAATGGGAGGGTGACAAGTACACACACAGTAAAGTACAATTTCCCTTAAGAGCACACATAGACCACAGTCAGTCTGGGGCTGGTTTCTCCTTCTTTCTCCAGATCCCCATAAAGACTCCCCACTGGCACAGCTACAGGGTTGAGATCTCAGCTGAGTGGCCAAGCCAAAACCTCCAGCACCCTCTCTGTCCAACCAGTGCTTCGTGTCCCTGCCCAAGTAGCTGACACACACACACACACACACACACACACACACACACACACACACACACACACACACACACACACACACACAGACACACACACACACACATACACCTTGAGATTTGATTTATACACAAACACCTGGGGAAGGCTGCACAGGTTATTAGCTATACCCCATTTTGCCTAGACTATAAGGTAGTTCCAGCTGCCACCAGGCACTCTTATCAGCTACTTTTAAGGCCCTTAACAAAGGGTGTCCAATCCTAATGTGTAATGTTACTATTATCCAAAGGGGTAGTCTGACCAAGCAAGGTTATTGGAGTGGCTTGTATACTGTCACCAAATACATATGCAAGTACTCTAGGAGCTTAAATATGTCTCACAAATATCAGCCATAAAGATGGGTTTAAATATATTTAATAATAATTAATAAAAGAACAAGACAATTCTCAGTAAATCAACACAGAGTTCAAAATCACAGGAAATATTTTAAAACAACATTGCAGGACAGTCTCAAATAAATACAGAAAACATCTAAACTAATCTTTACTATATTCCTCTCTATATCTAAAAGAGATACCATGCCCTAAAAATCTTACTTACAGAGCAAGGCAAGCGCAGATGGTGATGATGAGGTCCAAGACAAAATACAAAATGCACAGTCTCTCTCTGAGAGAGTTCTTAAATTAATATCAAGTATTACTCCTGAGTTAGCTTGAATGACATCACTTTTTGACACTGGACTTAAGTTCCCAAGCTAAACCCTCCATTGTAGCATTTGACATCTTCTTGTGAAAAATATATAGCCTTCAGATGTCTGCAGTTGCTAGAAGACATAAAACAATAAAACACTTACAAAACAATGCAGAAGGCATCCTAGTTCTAGACATCCTGTCTCCTTGGTGCATTGAAACTAACTTTTATAAACAATCGTAAAATAATTTAATTTCAGCTTATTTTCTTGAAGTTTTGCAAGTTAACTCTGTATGTTCCAGTTTTTACTATTAAAACATACATTTGCACAGGTATATAGTATATATATATATATATATATATATATATATATATATATATATATATATATATATATATATATATATATATATATTTATATATCTATATATATATATATATATATATATATCTGTTCTTTTCCGGTAGGGTACACTGTGGACACATCCTTGAAGCTCAGTACTGTGCAAACCCTGTTCAACACACACTTCTGTACCAGTAGTTTAGTATGCACATAACATATAGTTCTAAAACATTTGGTAACACAAGCATTTGCATCATGTTGATATTCACAAATGACATATAACTATTGACAGATATAATATACTATTTATAGAATACAACGTCCCATTTGGTATGTACCTCACTAGACACCTACAACAACTGGAAAGGCCACAAAAATACCTCACTAAGAGGATTTTAAGCCTTAGACACATGCCCTATATGGACAGACTCAAAAAACTCCAGCTACACTCTGTCTCTTATCGCCTACTTAGAGGCGATCTCTGCTTGACCTACAAAGCCATGTCTGACCCAGAGCTGCTAGATATGCTACACCTAAAGAAATCCCAATCCCTCTGTGCCACATGCTCCAAGGACCTAAACCTCATTACCACAATAAACAGAACATGCTGGAGGGACAGGTTCCTAACCCAGAGACTTCCCATACTCTGGAACAAATTTCCCATTCATGTCAAGCAAAGCACTTCACTTGCCCTCTTTAAGAGAAATCCTGATGAGTGTATGGGCAATAGGAAGTTCACCCCGGGGATCAGTTCAGTGGCCTTGTTTGACAGGGGCACTGGGAACTAACTTTGGGTGGCATGATGCCAGGGAATCTTCTTGGGCTAGGCTTATATAGGCTTCAGGGCCGTTAGCCTAGTACACACCAACCTATGAACAGAATTCCAGATAGCTGGGCTGGCAGTGTCTTCTTTTGTTATATTTCTATATAAATCATATTAATATTCTCAAATGACATATACTTATTTACAAAATTCCAGCCAGATGGGCTGGCAGTATTTCCCTTGTGTCACAGTTTTGTTCTTAAACCAACTGTATCTATTTTTGCCTGCCCCTTTTGGTAATTTGACAACATAATTCTCTCCCTCACTGTCCCTGTTTATTGGCTGTTGACAGTAAGTACATGAATATCATTTTGCTAAGTCTACCCCCTTAAACTATTCACCAGGCTAAAATACCTTTGATAAAATTGCTTAATATTGAGTGTACTGATACTGCTTGTACTGATTTTAATATCAAATTAGTGAGTTGTTTTACTATAATTAGTTTACTGATTCTTGCTGATGGCAGAAGAAGTTTTCCAGGCAAGTTGTTTTGCATTGGAATTTGAATAATAGCAAGGCCACCCAAACATGTTAAAATTGAACTCCAAGCAGTTATAATTAACCCTGCCCCCAGAGACATTGCTGTTGGCACTTCCCCACAACCTCTCCAGTCAGTTTGATTCAGATGGGTATCTTGGACAGTGTAAACATTGTCTCATGCTGTCTGATGATTATCTGTTACTCTAACAACATAACACAGTGTGTGAAAGATGCACATATATAATATCATTACAGGCAAAAATCACACACAAAGTAAACTCAGACACCAAAATTGTTAGAAGTACCCGACACATCTCACCTCTCCAAGGCCACTGTAATACACATAATCCATCATATACTGAAGTTCTAAAGATTAACTTGCCTTAACCTCTAAGACCTCCAAAACACAACACAGACACAAAGCACAGTCAGTATATTAAACCTACTTCCTCACATAACACATGGAGCCCCAGTGTCACAGATGCTGAACCCGTAAGGCAGGCATTTCCCCAAACAAACATTCTTGTTATAGGTGACTCCATTGTAGGACATACAGATGTGCCTGTTAGCAGGCTGAGCAAGGAAAGAGTGATGGTTAGTTGCTTGTCTGGTACCAGGATCCTACAGATCACATATGCACTTAAGTCCTTGAACAACAAGTATCTGTATGACTCTGTCATAGTTCATGCCAGTGGCAGCATCAGTGACTTGAGGTGTACCTCTCTGCACTATATGAAGAGAGACTGTGTATCCAAGGCAGGTATGAGCCCAGCATTGAGCAGCATTGTACCTTCACCAAGGATGATGCCTCGATATAAGCAAAAAATAACTGACTTCAATAATTGGATTAGTTTTTGGTGTCATTCAAAGGGGGTCCAATATTTGTCAGCCTGGGGAAATATTTATTATTTTATTTATTTATTTATTTACATTTGTTGACCGGGAATGTCAGACTAGAGCAGGTCCATTTTCAGCGGAGGCCCGGGGAGAAAAGCTCCACAAATTAAAATATTACAGACATAGTTACAGATTAAGAATCCTAGCAATTAAAAGATTACAAACATAGTTACAGATGAAGAACATAGTACATTCAGTAGATAACTAGCATCTGTTCTATCCACGAAGTCATAGCAGATATTAACAATTGTTACAATAAGAAGTTACTGCCATATAATAAGTAGATAGGCACAGAAGTATCAGAGCTTGCTGGAATCAAAGGTAGTTTGTGGGGTGGACGAGAGGTAGAGGGTAGATGGAGTGGGAGAAGTTAGACTGGAGAGTTACAAGGGCATAGCCAGCATGTTTTTAGGTGCGCTTTAAGTAATGCTTTGAAGTGGGTGCATGATGGTAGAGAGGTTATTGTGGGGGGAGGGTGTTCCATAATTTGGCTGTAGCGCTGGAGAATAGTGCTTCTCCAGCAGTGTTATTGGCTCTAGTAACCTGTAATTGATTTTTGTTGCTGGATCGTAGTGGTCTGGTGGTGAGATAGGGTTGGAGTAGATACTGGAGGGATGGGACCTTTAGAGGATGGTTAACCAGTTTGTGGGCGAGTGTAAGTTGATACCATTGAAGGAGGTGAGGGAGTTCTAGCCAGCCTAGTTCAGTAAGTGAGAGACAGCGGTGACTGTGGTAGGATGCCCCGATGGCGAATTTGGTGATTTTGTTGTAGTAGGTTTCGAGTTTATTTAGATCGCATTGCCTTAGGTTGGTATATATTGGAGATAAGGTGTGAATTTGCAACTGAAAAACTAGCTGCTTTGGTGAGGAGTTGCTTATTTCTGTATAAGGCTCCTAGTTTTTGGTGGACTTTGTTTACGGTCATGGATATGTGAATGTCAAATCTGAGATTGTTGTCTTATTTCAACTCCTAGCAATTTGGTGTGATCTGTTGGGTGGATAGTGGTGTTGTCTTTTGCTGTTATGTTAAAGTGAGAGTTGTTTTGAGTATGTTTGGTGGGTTCGAAGATGAGGAGTTTAGATTTGTTTGGGATGAGTATTAACTGGGCATCGGATAGCCAAGTTTCAACAGAGGAAAAGGCATGCTGTGTGACCTTTTGCAGTTTGGGTAGGGACTGGGCAGAGCAGATGATGGTTGAGTCATCTGCATATTGTATGAGTGTGTCATGTTTGGTGGCAGAGGCTAAATTATTGGTGAAAATAGAGAAGAGTAGGGGTCCAAGGATGGATCCTTGGGGAATACCAATAGAGACAGGTAGTTGGGGAGATATGTCATTCTGCCATACAACGGATTGTTGGCGGTCAGACAGGAAACTCTGAAACCAGTTGGTGACCGATTGTGAGAAGGATAGGTTATTGAGGGCAGAGATAAGTTGTTTGTGTGGGACCATGTCAAATGCTTTAGATAGGTCTAGGAAAGTAGCAGAGGAGAGATAGCCATTGTTTTTATGCTGAAGGATAGTGTTAGTAAAAGAGAGTAAGGCAGTGGTGGTGCTATGATATGATATGATATATGCTAGATATGCTCAACAGACCATGTTGTTTTGCCAGGGATGGCTTACATCTGTCTCCTCTAGGGTTTTAATTATTGGCAAAGACATTGTTCACATCCATAATGCCTCTTTTAGACAAATGCCAACCTGATAAACCTACCAGCAGAACAAAACAAGCAAAGACAAATATGTATGTGTTACTGATCAATGCTAGGTACCTAAACAAGAAACTCTACTGCCTACAAGCCCTTCTCACCCTGGAGGACATAGATGTCTGTGTAGTGAGTGAGACATGGTTGAAAACAGCAGATAGCACTCTGGCTGTCCAGGGCTATGTCTTCCAAATGTTTAGACCAGCTACTGGGCAGGAGGGAAAAAGGTGGAGGTGTCTCAATCTACCTCCAGAAGAGACTCACATCAAGGCTAGCAAAGCAGCATGATGCACTAGACTGAGCCTCTTCATGTCTAAGTAATAATTTCAAAGTTCCAGTTCTATATATTAGCTAGCTGTACAACTCCCTCTATGCCAAATGAAAGCCACAGCACCTATCTACAGGAATTAAAATCACACAGTATTAAACCCAATACTGTTTTCCTAGGTTATCTAAACTATCCAACTATAGACTGGGAAACCTACACCACCACTAGTGCACAAGCGCAGAGATTCCTGGACTTTGTCAGTACAAATGCCATGGATCAATTAGTCAGAGTACCCACTAGGGGAATGACATCTTGGATTTTGTCATTACTAATATGGGGACATCTTTCACTATCCCTCACATATCTTCCTCACTTGTTAGGTCTGACCATAAATCAGTAGCCTTTGAAATAAAACTGAAATTAGCAATCATTTCCACCCAAGGTACTTTTAGAAATTTCTTTAAGACAACCTACCTACTCCTAAGTGATACATTGGCAAGCTTCATATCCCCACCAAACCCAGTTAACTCAACTGAATATGCAGAAATGTACACCGCTACACTATACCAGCTTATAAACAGCTGCACAGATGCAGTTGCACCCTGTAGGAACAAGTGCAGGGCAATCCCAGAAACAAACCCTCATGGTGGAACCATAGTATCAATGATCTTTATAATAAAAGGAAAAGAATTTTGACTAAAAGTTAGAGTCATTCCCAGAATGATAGAGACTTTGTCACTGAAATAAACAAACTCAGGAGTGTAATAAAATCTACCAAAGCCAAGTTTGAAACTAAAATAGCTACCCAAGCCAAAGACAATCAAAAGGCATTTTTTAGTTATGTTCGTAATCTCAAAAGCACAACACAGTAATGCACTGAGCTGATTTTGAATGATGTTACCTACACTGAGGCTGAAGATATAGTGAGCCTACTGTCACATAAATTTAGCTCTAACTTGATCCCTCTCACCCCCTTCATCTGTCCCTCAAGATATACCTGAAATTGTCTCACCTCCGGCTATCAGACAAGACCAAGTCCTAAAATAATGCTATCAAAATCTAAAAATACTGCATCAATGGGTCCTGATAATATCCCCTGATACATCTTAAATAGCAGGAAGCACGATTTAGCCACACCCCTAACAACAATGTTCAATATCAGCCTCTATACTGGTTTTGTACTAAGTTAAAGGAGAATAGCAGCAGTCGTTCTCCTGCATAAGTGAGGACTTTCCACAGACCCATAAGTCTGACCAGCCTCAGATGCAAAGCCATGGAAAGACTTATGATGGAATTAATCAATCAGTGCAAGCAGTGGTCAGAGAAGGTTCTAAGGTCAACAGAGACCAGGCTGAGGACCTGGAAGTCAACTGGAAGGAAAGCACAACAGTTCAAGGAATTACTCAAGGCTCTAGCACCTCAAGAATAAGTGGAAATAGGCTGAGTTGAAGAAGAATGGCAGCACCTCAAAACAGCATGTGTGAGGATTACAGAACAGATATGTGGCCAAGCCAGGTATGGCAATAAGGTACATAAGGAAAGCTAGTGGTGGAATGCAGAAGTCCAAGAAGTTATTAAAAGAAAGAGGGAATGCAAGAAAAAGTGGGAGACAGAAAAGATGGACTAGGCTAGGAAGGAATATAAATTGGATAAGAAAAGAGTTGCAATAGCAAAGAACAAGGCATCAGTGGTACTTGACCAGCTTCTGGAAAGTGATACAGTAGGTGGCACAAAGAAACTTTCAAGTCTCAAGACAAAGACAGAAAGATAAAGAAGATAGTCCAACACCCTTCATAGAGGATGCCAGCAACAACCCATGCTCCATAACAGCAACAATAATCAACAACACTGGCCCATAAGACATCAAAGGCAGGTAGAAGGAGTTCTTCCAGCAGGTTCTGAATGAAGAAAACCCCACAGAAGCTGTACTGCCTCATAAACAGCCTACGATGAGAGAAGAATAGGAGCCCACCATAGAAGAAGTAAGAAGAGCACTAAGGAAGATGAAGTCAGGGAAAGCAGCAGGCTCAGATGAGGTCACAGCAGATATGATAACGATGCTGGGTGAGATAGGGGAGAAATGGCTCCTGAGGGTACTCATACTAATGTGGAGTGAAAGACATATCCCAGATGACTGGAGAATAAGCATACTAGTTCTGTATTCAAGAACAAAGGGGATATTCACAACTGTGGGCAGCATAGAGGTATTAAACGTGTCACATTGCATAAAAGTTCTGGAGAGGGTGATTGAAGTTGGGAGCTGAGCAGTTTGGAATCAGATCAGGTTGCAGCACAACAGAACCAATGTTTGGAGTGTGGTAGGTAGTTGAAAAGGTGGTACAGGTGAGGAAAGAGTAACTGGACATTGTCAGACGTGGAGAATGCATATGACAAGGTCCCAAGAAAGCTGATTTTGGCAGTCTTGTGGTTGTTCAAAGTCCCAGAAACATTGGTAGAATTAGTGCAGACTATGTACAGGGGACCCAATGACTCAAGTACAAACAGTGTTCAGTCTCACAGAGGGGGTTCTCAGTGGGAGTGGGTGAGCATCAGGGTTCAGCTGTGAGCCCATTTCTGTTCATAATGGTGATGGACTACATTAGCAAACAGGTCAGAGAGGACAGATCAACAAATTTGTTGTATGCAGATGATGTGGTATTACAGGTAGACTCTGAGCAAGAACTTCAGCAAATGTTAGTAGAATGGAATTCAAAACTGAAGGTACATGGAATGAAACTGAGTATAGATAAGACCATTGTAATGGCAGCAAATGGGGGAAATCAGAAGAAGCTGAGAACTGAGAGAGAAGGGAAGCTAGTGGTACAGGTTAACAGCTTCATGTATCTGGGAGGGGTAGTTGAGGAGAAGGGAAGTCTGAATGAGGATGTCAAAGCTAGAATCAGAGGAGCTGCAGCTATCCGGCACAGAATGGCAGAGGTAGTGTATGACAGAAGAATGACAAAAAAGATGAAATGTATGGTGTACAAAACAGTGCTGCAGTTCAT
This sequence comes from Protopterus annectens, assembly GCF_019279795.1. Taxonomy (NCBI): domain Eukaryota; kingdom Metazoa; phylum Chordata; order Ceratodontiformes; family Protopteridae; genus Protopterus; species Protopterus annectens. Next base: position 538,737,449 of record NC_056749.1, read on the forward strand.
ACTATTGTATGGTACAGAAACCTGGGCAGTAAAGGCAGAGCAGTTAAAGAAGTTAGAGGTGATGGAGATGGAGTGCCTGAGATGGGTTGTAGGATGCACACTGTGGGGCAGACAAACAAATGAGAACATAAGAGCAGAAGCCAAAGTAGCTCCAACTGCAGAAAAGGTCAAAGAGAACAGATTACGTTGGTTCAGGCACATATGCAGAAAAGCAGAAGACAATAGGGTGAAGATGATTTGGGACAGACAAGAAGGCAAGAGGAAATGAGGCCATCCAGCAAAAAGGTGGATGGACTGTGTGAGAGAAGACCTGTGGCAGTCAGGCATAAGATTCGAAGAAGACAGGAGAGTGGCACTGAATAGAAAGAGATGGCATCAGTTGACATGACACCCGACCCCTTGTAGAAAATGGGAAAAAAGGAGGTTGATGATGATGATGATGAAAATCATTCAGGACATAGGGAACTTCCAAACACTGGACCTTTGTCAGTTTGGATTTGTCAAAGGAAGGTCATGCTTACTCAACCTGGTGGATTTTTTAAAACGGTCACCAAAGGAATGGATAAAGACAAAAATGGTACACACCTCATACCATGACTTGACCAAAGCCTTTGACACAATTTCCAACTCACACATAGTAGAAAACTACACAAAATGAGAATAAACCTCTATGTCACCTGCTAGATTGCCAACTGGCTCACAGATAGGATGTAGATAATCAAAATAGGGATGTTACCTCCACAAAGAGACCACTCACCAGTGAAGCTCCCCAGGGTTCTGAGCTGAGACCTCTCCTGTTTGGCATCTACTTTTCTAAAGTAAAAGCCAATACCAAAGGGGCTCTGGCTGACTAAGTTTGCAGATGACTGCAAGCTAGGAGCAGTCACTGAAGATCCAAATGACTTAGCCATCCAGTAGGAAGGCTTGTTCCAAATAAGTAACTGGTGCCAAACTCAAGCACTCTAACTAAATCCCAGAAAGTGCATTATTGCATCCTTTGGGAAGTCATAAAACCAAGGGAACTATACATTGACAGTACCCGCCAAAGAGTTGATCCAGTTGTTCAGGATCTGGGAACTTATGTGGACAGTGACCTTACTTTTAGCCTTTATGTGTCTACTGTTGTAAAAAAGCCCTTCTATATTGCACAACTTATAAACAAAGGGATTGTGTCTAGATCCAGGGATGTCCTTGTCTTGCTTTATTCAGCCCTCATTAGCCAGTCATAGAATATAATGCCCTGTTCGATGTGTAGCCGTCCAGACATATGCAACAACTGGAACAGCCACAGTGATACCTTAGTAAAAGGATAGAAGGTCTAAACAACATGTTTTACATGGACTGAAGCGCTGTCAGTATGCTTGGTATCCTACAGACCTGTGTCTAGTGGACGAGGTATCCTCCAACCTATTACTGATGGATTTACTGCACATCACCAAGTCAAAATGCATCAGAAATACTCAATCTAGGGATCTAAATCTTTTCTGTAACATCAATTGAACAAATTGAAGAGACAGGTACATCTCACAGAGGATACCGCTGCTATGAAGCAGACTCCCACTCCGCATAAAACACAGTTATCCCTGTCCATATTCAAGCACAATTTAGATCTATAGATGGGAAACAGAAAATTTACCTATGGACTGCCGCCTATTCCATTAATGGACAGAGGCAGCTCCTAAGTGCTTTATTCCCATGGATGTGTCTCATCAAATTATCTATGGTATGATCCCAGTTATTCTCATTAGGGGTAATATATAATTATTGACCATGGGATGGGTAAGACCAATCTATAACTAAATGGAATAGGTTATTTCAAGTCCAAAAAGTGAAACTGTCTTGGCTTAAAATGGCCCACAAGGGCAGCTAGCATAATACTTACCTGTGGGGTCTATTTGAAAAGACCGAATGGACAAATTGTCAAAGCCAGTATGGTTGAGACCATATGGTCAACAGTTCAGTCCATCAACAAAAAACCCAAACATCACCCGTACACAGCAGAAACATTGCTTTTGTGGGGGGAGGGGGGGTGGGCAAGATCCCCACACCCCCTGATAATTATATATACCAACTCCAAGATCGCACTGCAGTGGGGAAAATAGTAAATTTCCTGTCCCCTGCTGTAGCACAGTCTCAGTCAGAATGGTTCAAAGGACTGAATTGTTGACCATATCGGTTTAACAATTTATCCATCTGAACTTTTCAAATAGACTCTGTTTATGATGATATGAACCTATGACTGTATTAGTCTAGTCAGTAGTAAGCAAAATTTAGCAAAAGTAATTTAGCCAGGAGATCTTGGCTTCAGTAGCAGAGTAAGATCCGGTTTACACTGGTCACTATCTGGAGCCTTGTTTATCATAATGGAAAACAACAAGAAAAGGCCTTAAGTGCTTAAAGGCCTTAAATATATCTGCAAAAAGAGCAAGAGAAAGCTCAATACAGCACACTGACCAACAGCAACACACTAGAATTGTACAGCTATAGCAAACACAGACCTAGAACTAAAACATTTAAATAGCAATTTAAATTCAAAACAAGGTCATTAAAATCAGCTGCAAACAGAGCAGGCTGTATTAGTATACTTAGCTTTAAGTAAATCAAGAAAAATTAACTTAGCTAGGAGGTCTTGGCTTTAGTAGCAGAATCAGATCCATTTTAAGCTGGCCACAAACGTGAGCTTTGTTTAGAACAATGGAAAACAGTTAGAAAAGACCTTAATTACAACAATGGAATACATAACTCTCAACCAGTCAGGAACAAATCTCAACAGAATCGGGGACAAATCCAGTAATAATCAAGGACACTTTAGCACTATTAACTTGAGACATTGACAGAATAATAGAACATGAGTTAATATACATTTTCTGAACTCTAATTACCACCATAATTTATTAAGTGCAATTAACAACCTTTTCTCCAACATTCACCAGTTTTAAAAGGGGTTAAGAGAGACAGGCCTAAGATTTGAGTCAAAATCATGGACATCCTTGAAAATCAGGAACAGTTGAGAGGCATGGTGGAATAAGCAAGAGAAAGCTCAGTAGAGCATACCAACCGATAGCAAAGCAACAGAATTTTGCTCATTAGCAAAAACAACCTTACAACTAGCCTGTTTTTCTCTTCTGCCACCAGGAAAAAAACAGTACTTTAAATCCATAGTAAAGTCACTAAAATCAGTTAGAAATAGTGCATGTTTTATTAGTCTACTCGGTACTAAGCAAAATCCTCTCAGCTAGGTGGTCTTAGCTTCAGTATCAAAGTCAGATCTGGTTTAAGCTTATCACAATCTGGAGCTTTGATTATAAGGTTTATAATGATCTTAGGCAGTGTTGTGCTGCTGTTTACTGATTGCAGGTGATGAGGAGAGATTATCCTCCATTTTACATAAATACTTGTATCAGTCACAGTTAAACTCATACGATAGAATTAGAACTTGTTAGTAAACATTAGGAAGTTGCTTTAGTGCCCTGCTACACCTAATACAGTAGCCAGGGAAGTCAATATGTGGTAATAATGGGTACAATTTGAGTGATAAATGTGAAATATTACCATTTTTGATGGTTATTATAGCAATAACCGACAACATTGGTATGGTATATTGAAGATTTACCGACAGTTGGCATGGTTTAATCACGAGGGTGAAGCCCGAGTAATTAAATAAAGCCAACCGTGGGTAAATTTCAATATACCACAACTACGGAGTCGGTTATTGCTGTTATACAATGAAATTATTTAAGAAAAAAAATACTTACTTTTCTTAAATAATGTCTTTGTATAATGGTGCATTACTGTTCTTCCACAGCTAGTGGTATGCTGCTTCCTTGTGTTGATGTACTGCACATGCGTATGGGACTTGTGTTCCCACACATACCCAGTACATCAGTGCTCGGGAAAGTAAGCAATGGAGAAAAGAAGATCTCCGTTTCTCTGCTTTTCCTTTCTTTTTTTTTTTTTAATTAAAAAAAAAAAAAGGTTTTGGAAGTTTAGGGTAGGAGAGAGACAGAATGGAGGAAATACAAGGGAAATCAGGCACGTGTCTTTAGTTTTAAACAACGTACCTGATTTCCCTTGTATTTTCTGCTTGGTGTCTCTCTTGTATGTCCATAGTCTTCCGGACTACAAATTTTGTTTTTATTTTTGTTGATAAAAGTTAAAATTAAAGAATATACTAATTAATGGAAAAAAGTCCAAGCGACCAGACCTTTTCCCTTGGTATATTCTTGGATTTACAACGGGCAGGCTGGTTGGGCTGGCCAATCAGCATGCTCGTTTTTGAATGTTAATGGCCAGTTTTTGCATGATATTTATTTCATCATTCTCTAATTACCCAGTTAATCCATTTAAGTCAATGGAGTGTGCTGAAGACTATCCCCAGCATTAAATGGGAAAAAGGCAGAAAAGCTAAACCATTGTCTAAACATAAAGTACTTATATACATATGCCATAATAAAAAGAGGGAGTATTTTTCCTTATTTGACATAGCTGTGCAAGATGTCTTTTAGTAAAAAATACTTCTTGAAAACTTCTCAATAACCACTTTATGTATGATAAACGAAAAAAGTGAAGCAAAAGCACCAAAATTGTAACTAGAATCCACCATATAGGTCCTTCAGAAAATGGAAAATACCAGGTGTTTTAAAAAATATATTTTAATGCACCATCCACAAACTGCATAGACACATAAACGCACTTGTACGACCAGCGTTTTCGTCTCTTCTTATAAAGACTTCATCAGATGACCTAGAATACTATTTTACCCTATATATAGTCCCTCACCTATTCTACCCTATATATATAGTCCCTCACCTATATGAATGAACCAATCACATTGTATAGTGAAAAATGTTAAAAATAGTCACTTCCTCTCCTTTTCCCTCATAAAACAACATAACAAGAAAGTGTTATTTAAAAACCTTAAATTACATAAAGAAATAAAACATTTTCTTAAAAACATACTGTTGCATAAATACTTTCCGATTCATTAAATACTTTCCTTAAAATATAAAAGTATAAAAATAGAAGCAATTAAACTTGCCGTCTACTGAAGGACCTATATGGTGCACTTTATGTATGATACAATAATAAAGCATTTTTTTACTGCAATAGCACATTGCAAATTCATAAACCATGATGTTTGTTTCCTACTTATTTCAAAACTCCGTTGTCTGCATCAGCCTCCCTAAGTTTTTCTATCTTGTAACAGATGACAAATTACCACTGATAAATGTTTTCAATGGCTCTCCTTCTTGAACCCAAATGTGTCCTGTCATTGTAGTAATTCCATGCTAGCCTTCTTGTAAAAAAGAAAAAGCCACAAAAGACATACAGACGCACAAACAGACACACACATACCTAACATTTGATCTTCCTTAAACAAAAACACTTCCTGAAATCTCATAGGACATTCCTGCACTTCTATGATCACTAATGGACTACAGCCTGTAGCACTTTGTTTTATGATCATGGCGGTACCAATGCAATTATGAGTTTTCAGGAAATACGTTTTTTTAGAAAGAATAAAATGCTTGAAGAACTTGGGATAGAAGAGACAAAGCTCTCTGTTAAGTACAGGTACATTTTGTAATACAGAACATTCCTAGATACAGAATTATCCGAAACCATCACACCAGCATCTTAAAACCTTAACTGTGGAAAAATCACATTTTTTGTTGTTACAGTTTTAAGATGGTGACATTTTTCTGAGAATTCTACAGCAAATTAATTTTCTTCCTACGTGTGTTATTCAGTCTTTTATTAATAATGTATTTTTGAAAGGCTTTACAAAGTATTATCAGCCCAATGTTGTGCTGTTTTCAGTTACTTAGGTTTGCATACTTACAAATGTTGTATTGTAAAGAACAATTATACAAAGTGATTCATGTAATAAAAAGGCTGCAAGAGACTGGCTTTGGGTATTCAAATACATTTTCAGTGGAATGTTAGGCTTAAAAGTAAAGTTTAAAAACATGTACATATGAAAAAAAATGTCCCCCTGTATGCATACCTCTCAATTGTCTCTAATTTTATATAATGTAACTGATTTTCTCTAATAGTTTTGCCCTATCCCTCATAAAAATGTTGATTTTCTGGTAAATCACTAAAGATTACAGCCAGTCATTAGAGTTTCATACTTCTTGGTGTTTAGAAAATGTATGCTAATGCAAAAATCTCCTGTTTTTTAGTTTATTTAAAGTAAATTGCAGTAATATTTAAAAGTTGTCCCTGATTTTGGGACTTTCCACCATTATTTTTGTCCTTGTTCAGAATTCTTCTTGCCCAACTTGAGTACTGTTTACTTCTTACAGTATCAGCCTCCAAAAGAAACTCTCCCACCAACAATCTTCATCACCAACTGCTGCTTCAATACCCTTTCCCCAAAGTATGAACACTGCTGTCTTACACTAGCCAAAGTCAACTGGCTGCTGGTTCAGCAATAATCCATCTACTCCTTAGCTCTTGAAAGAAAACTCCTGTGTTTCTCCTTCCTCTAGTTTACTCAGACAGCCTCCTTCATATAACCTCAGCTCTCATAACCACTCAGAGCCTGTCTTGTGGGCTCCTAAAATCAGATTTCAGTGCTCTAACCACTCCCTTTGCACCCTTGTACCCAAGCTCTGGAGGGATCTTACCTCAAATCTGAAAGTCCTCTCTAACTACTCCTCCTTCCGGGCACAAGTTAAGGAACATCGCACATTATAAGTGGCTTATAAATGTCTGCTTTAGGTCACATAACCTAGTTTCCCTAATCTGTGACACATACTGCCCGTTGTTTTTACTACAGTATCTCTTCTCTAACTCATAACACCTCACTACTCTGATGTAAATATTGTACATAGTGGTTTGTGTTGACTACCTTCTTAAATAATCTTTTTTCTATTGTATAGTAACTATTCCACTATTTTTAGCGTACTCTTTTATATATGTGTATAAATTATTTTTATTTTTTCCACTTGATCACATTCTGGGCTGAGACTGAAACTGGTCCAGTGAGATCAGTGCTCTACCCTATTTACAAATTGTATAAATAAATAAATGACTACCTTCTTAAATAATCTTTTTTCTATTGTATAGTAACTATTCCACTATTTTTAGCGTACTCTTTTATATATGTGTATAAATTATTTTTATTTTTTCCACTTGATCACATTCTGGGCTGAGACTGAAACTGGTCCAGTGAGATCAGTGCTCTACCCTATTTACAAATTGTATAAATAAATAAATGAATAAAAAGTTTCAACAAAGAGTGAGATCAGTGCTCTACCCTATTTACAAATTGTATAAATAAATAAATAAATAAATAAATGTTGTTGTGTCTTTCGGCTTTTCCTGGTTAGGGGTCACCACAGCAGAACTTCGGTCTGCTAATGATTGGCAGTAGATTTTTTTTACGTGCCGAGTTGCCAGCCCTGACGCACAACCTTCAACGAAGATATGCCCATTCACGCATGTCTCCACACAGAAGACGCTCTAGCTGAGAATCGAACAGGACAACGTCTTACTGTGAGGTGACAACGCTACTGTAGCACCACCGCCACAGTATAAATAAATAAATAAATAAATGAAATGTTTCAACAAAGAGTGAGATCAGTGTTCTACCCTATTTACAAATTGTATTAATAAATAAATAAATAAAATAAAATAAATAAAACATTTCAACAAAGAATTACCCCAGGAAAAGAAAATCCCCAGAACTGTCCTGTGTATTACTGATAGACAGAGGCAACTCCTAAATGCTTTACCCAGCATGAGTCCCCTCAATTTATATATGGTATGATCCAAGTTATTCTCCCTGGGGTAATATATAATTATTGACCGTGGCATAAGTAATGACAATCTAACACCAAATGGGATAGGTTAATAATGGCCTGCAAGGGCAGATTTCCTAGTACTTACATATGAACCTGTAAAGAAGTTGAGATGGATGCCTCCATGCAATATCACGGTGCCCATTACTTCCATTGGTAAAACAGATGCTAGATCTGTATGTGTTCATCGGGGGAGGAGATGCACTCTTGGCAGAGCATGGAGATGGAATGTTGAATTAAAATGTTTTTTCATTAGGTCATTCCAAAAATCACAAAATGAGAGTAACAAGGCTAGAGCAGAAACTCTGTAGTAGCTGTTTGTAGGTGCATATCAAATCCCTATTAAAGAAATTGGAACATTGAACGATGTAAAAGTATAGGGTATGCTGAAACAACAAGCTGACCCAGAGTCTGTACAGCATCATATGGCTTTATGGCTAAAGCGGAGCAACACCTGCTAAAGCATTGAAAAGAGTAGGAGTATTTCTGGAGGTGAAGTGGAGTGAGTGGGACACTTGTGTAGCGCTTGTAATAAAGATGTGAAAAAGAAGAGATGCAGGGATTTGTAGATATTTTAATGCGATCATAAACCCAGTTTAACACAAAGGATGCTATTGCTTTCCTGACAATGAAAAAGTAGTTCATAAAGACTGACCTAGCACATGTTTACCTGCAGATGGAAATGGGAAACAAATTCCAAGTAGTCATTGAAAATATACAAAGGCATGCTCCAGTGTAGTCATATTATTCTGGGAGTAGTTTCTCTACCACCCATGTGATAAAAGGCAGTGGACCAAGCACTCCATGGGTGGGAGGTTGGCATAATGGTTAAGGTGTCTACCTTGCAGACACAAGGTGCAGGGTTTGATTCTCACGTGGGTAACTGGCTAGGCTTAAAATTGTCCACAAAGGCAATTAGCTTAGTATTAATCTATGAACCTATGGCATACCTACTCTGCAGTGTTATCTTGATGATATTCTACTTGCAGGCAAAAAAGAGCACTTTAGGAAAGTCCTAGACAGTTTAAAGCAGTATGAAGTTCAACCTAACAGAAACAAACAAGAGTTTTTCAAGGAAGAAAACTCTCACTGTAGGTACAAAATTTAACAAGGATAGGCTTCATAAGTCAGTAGACAGAATGGAGGCTGTGCCAAAGGCACCTAGAGCTCAGAATACATTACAAGGGAGGCTGCACCCAGGACTAGTAAACCACTACTACAGATTTCTGCAGGAGATTTAAGAAAGCTGTTAATAAAATGAATGCATGTTTTTTTTTAGTCCCTACATTATGTTAGCAGTGCTGTTCAGAAATCAGAACCTGAGGTCCCTCCTAGACTTAAAAAAACTCAGATCTTTGGAGACTGATACAAAATATTAATGACACACTAACCAGAAAGTTTAGCTCTGGGCAGCATCTACCTTGCATATAACTACAGGACTATCAAATGACAGCCAGGAAAATTGTTTAAAGACCACTGCTTGTAATATAAGCAGGTGATGTGGGATATGGGACATGGAGAAGTTACACAGACTACATGCAAAATGTCAGGCTGAGACAGTTAAAGGTGAAAGACCTCCAGGTTGTGCCATACTAAGAGAAAAATAAATGATAAAGGCCATATCCTAACTATGCTGGAAGACTGGTGGTGCAACACAAGAAAAGGAGCTGACCAGTTGCTTATACCAAGCAGGATAATGACTGAAGCCATACTTTAACCTTGAAGGATGACCAGACCATGCTCCAGAAAAGATACATGACCATTTCTATTTCCCCCAGTCATAGTAGATGACTCACTGTGTACACCACAATGAATTACTAGCTCGTACGTCACCTAAGTGTGAGGGGATGGCCATGTTCCCCCATGGTTGGATGACTTCAGAATAAAATATCTTACAAACCCAAGTGGAAGACAAAGCCAGGGAAGCAAGGTCCACAGATGTGTGCCAGTCCAAATGTAACCAAATTATGAATTTTTAGAGTGTTTGACAAGGCCTGAACTAAGGTTAAGCTTGTGAAAGGAAGCAGCACTGTGATCTGAAAAATAAATGCAACTATGGTGACAACAACTTCATGCAGAATGAACGTTATGCTTTTTTGCTGCGGGAAGTTCATGTGAGCAAGGATGTGAAGAATGTTTTCCTATTGTATGAAAGCTGACATTGTCAGTGATTCTGTAAGTGAAGACACTGACATGTTATGTGCTACTGAATTACAGAATATAGATTGTCACATATAGTTCTATCACTATTTCCATTTAAGATTCAAATTTTACTCTGATAAGCTTATTTTGGCTACATTGTCTGAACAACATTTTCTCATACTTCTGTCAACAGTATGGATCCTCCTACAGTAAACTAAGTGTGCAGCTAACGTCTCAGCCCACACCAGATTTGTCTTGCTCTGTCTTTTATATAATAGTCTAAGATGTCTGACTGTATTCAGCTGTCTCAAGTGATCTTAACTCATAGTATTGTGCCCAAGGCTTCCTCCCTGTTTCTTCTTAAACTCATCTTCCAAAGTACCCCTCCAGATTCCTTCATCCACCAAACTCATTTGGAGTACAAGTAGTGAGGTCCCACATTGACTTCAGAGATGGTGCTTTCTTCTTTTGCATTTCCAAAATGTGGAATAAAATGACATTTCACATTTGCAGTTGTTCCTCCATCATCAGCCTGACCAAACAATGTCTTCTTTGTCATAAGCTTTGCTGACATGGAATTACTTAAATGCAGTCCTCTTGCTCAGTCTTTAATCACATTTCTCCTCATGATCACTGCTGGGTATATATCTCACTAATTTTCACACATAGCTTTTCTTCTTCATTATCACCTCTTTTATGCCACCCTCCCCGTTACTCTATCCTTACTCTCCTTTCTTTAATTTGTCCTTTCCTACAATGGCTTTAACCAGCACACACTTCTGTTGTAGCACTCCTCTTATTCCTTAGCTATTAAATTAATTTTAACTTGGTTCTTCCTGTTCAACCTTTACTACTTATAAATAATTCTATTAATAAAATGTTCCCTTCAAGAGTTGTGCGACTGGAACTGCTAAAATTGAAATGTATTTGATACGATGTGCTTTATTTTTGAAGACTATCATTTTATGTTACACTCTTCTGATTGTTTTTCTTTACATGTTTCACCTCCCTGCAGAGATGTTAAATTTAGGTAGATTGTCATGAACGCTTCCTCTTATTTTTATTTACAACACATTTCACTATATATGTTTGCAACAATGTTGATTTTGACTGTTGGACTGCTTATAGTAATATTTGTTTCACTTTGCTGCATTAATTACCTTAACATTGGTAGTTTACTTTTATTGAACTTTTCTGCATTTCTGCTGTGGACTCCAGCGCAAATGGGTTTGGCCCTCTTGTTGGACTATCCTAGTCAGCAAAACAAGCACACAAAATAAATAAATAAATTCACTGTTATACATATTTTTGCAGGGGCACTGCAATACCTTTTTTAAACTAATTACACAAAAGTATGGACTACTGCATTTCAGAAAAATAAGTCGTCCTTGAAGTCTAGCAGTTATAGAAGAAAAGAGTTATTGTCATATTTTATAACCTGGAAGATCATCACAAAAGACCAAAGCCAAAAAGCCTAAGTCAACTCAAACCACACTTAGGAATTTGTACTCCAAAGTTAGCTTACTGTATAGTAGCTACATTTATAAAACAGAACAACACCTAGAACTTTATTTCAAATATTTGGCTTCATTAAACATGTTATGGGATGCAGAAAGGTTCTAAAATTTTGAAAGGCATAGAAAAGATTAAATGCAGACAGTTTGGTTTACAGAATATGCTATATGTTGCAGAATATATTAGATCACATGGCTGAGCATTAAGAAATAAAGGCTATTCAAATCTACTTGAGGTGACGAGACAGAGAGACTAAGAAAGCATAATATTTAGTTGTCTTAAGAAAAGATGAGGAATAATTGGATTACATAAAAGTAAAGTAAAAGTGACAAAAATGAAATGTCCATATTGAAGAGTGAACTACAGGAGAAAAGTACCCAGCTATGTCTGATAATACATTATAATTATAGTGGGATATGCATGCATAGATGTACCCAAAAATAACTGTGATATGATGTATCACAGTATATGTGAGAAGCTGATGCATATACTGACCATTTGTAAAGTAAAATACACCTGGTCAAAAGTGCTACAAGAAAGGTCACTCTGTTGCTGTAGAAGGATAAAGCTCTGCCTATGGACTAGTGAATGGAGCTTGATTAGCAACTCAGAAATCTGTTGGAGCTGAAATGGGGAGGTTGGGCATGCCATTCCTTTGGGGAGGGAGGTGAATCAGAACAATCCAATGCCACAGACCCCGGGGGCAGTGATGCAAAGGATGGCCCAAGGGCACAAGCCCCAAATGTGGTAGCCATCATTGTAAATGCATGGGAGCATGCATTTGCATGATGTCAGGATAGTGGATCCTATGGTTTTGCAGGTCGCTTCCCTCACCCAGAGGAGGATTTAGAGACCATAATAAGTAAGCCATCATTCATAGGATGCCATCAATGGCACAAGCCACTGCTGAGGCTCACTGTTTGTTAGCCTTTCCAGGCCGGCTGTCACTCTTACCAGGGAGTACTTGGGGAAACAAATGGGTTTGACTGGTAGGGAAGACTTGATAGCTGGCAGGCACAAAAGGAAAAACATATACCAAAAAAAATAAATAAATACAAGAAGAAGGAACCCCCATGCCTAAGATGCTGCAATTGTAGATCTGTTTATATTAAATATGGCACTGACCCTGCACTGCAAGCTGATTCACAACATGTGGAAAAAGCTTTTTGGAACAATGTTTTGGACCTTGTGTATCACTTTAAAAGACATTCTACAGGTTTGCTTTCTGATTGGTAATCCTACATCAGTGCATCCCACACTGCGTGTGTGTGTGTGTGTGTGTGTGTGCGTGTGTGTGTGTGTGTGTGTGTGTGTGTGTGTGTAACAGTTAAATAGACTCATGTATGAGAAATTATCTAGCTGTATAATGAAATGCAGCTTTTTAATAATTTCTTATTGTACTAAATTTTAAAGTTTAAAAGTCAATATACATCAATGACAATACAAGTATATTTGTCACAGAGATCCATAAAGCTATTTAGAACTTAATTTTATGAGATACAGAATTTCAGCACTAAACATCTGAGTGGGTAAAGGTATTGTCTAATATATTTAAATTGTGGTGACTTGGAAGTAATAATATTTAAAGAGATGCAGAAAGCAAAGTGCTTCCTGCACTGAGTCTGTAGAGGTGAAACCCCATAAAATGGCTGTTGTAAAATTATTTTTGATGCCTTTCAAATATTTGCCATCAAAATTTCATGTTTTAGCAATTCCATTTTCAAACATCTGCACTATTTCCATTTTCAGTCCTTCGTTCATTCATTCAGTCTTTCAGTCATTTCAAAGCTAGAGCTTTCCTTGACAATACATGGGGGCAAGGCAGGAAAACTAAACTTAGAGAGGAAATCTGCCTGTCACAACAGGATGGGTATGTGCATATAGACACAGACACACATACACACAAAATGGGCATGTGCATATAGATACAGACACACACACAAAATGGACATGTGCATGCATACACATACACACACACACACACACACACACACACACACACACACACACACACACACACACACACATAGGATGGGCATGTGCATTTGTATACACACACACACACACACACACAAACAGGATAGGCATGTGCATTTACATACACACACACACACACACACACACACACACATGATGGATATGTACGTACGCACACACACACACACACACACACACACACACACACACACACACACACACACAGGATGGGCATGTGCATACACACACACACACACACACACACACACACACACACACACACACACACACACACACACACACACACACATACAGGATGGGCATGTGTTTATACACACAAGCACACACACACACACGAACACACAAGAACACACACACACACACACACACACACACACACACACAGGATGGGCATGTGCATTTAGACACACACACACAATCATAGATAAACACACACACACACACACACACACACACACACACTCAGTCATAGATAAACACACACACACATAGGATGGGCATGTGTATTTACACACA
>NC_056749.1:538756427-538758927 GCF_019279795.1 Protopterus annectens
GAAATTATATTTGACTCACATAAGATGTGCTGTGAAACTTAACAGTTACAAGCTGCATGCATTTTAAATGGAATTTTTTAAATCTAATGTGTGTTTACCATACCAGTTGTCTGAATCTTGGCATGCATTAAAAGAGCACACAGTAAAGGGTTATGATCAGAGACCTGATCATAATTTCTTATAGCACATGGAGACTGTCCTATGTATTACCACTTACAAAAAAAAAAAAAGATTAGGGTTGCAAAGTGAGTTACCTGATTTCAAAGCCAGTAAGCCACTTACTACTATCAAACAACCAGCAGCATACCTCTCAATTTCTTTGCTTAAGAATTGTGTGCAAATCTAAAAATAATGGGGGGACAAAAGATTTGATTTTAAATATCGTTTAATTAACTTAAAAAGCTAATATAATAATAGGTTTTGTCCCAATTTAAATTTTCAGAACAATAAAAAGTATGAAATTTTAAAGTCTGCCATTATTAACTGAGTATAATCCTGAGTGATTCACCAGAAAAGCAAAAAAAAAAAAAAAAAAAATGAGAGACACTGCAAAAATATGTGGCAGAATCAGGGCCGGTTGAGAGGCATGGACAGCAGGAAGAAACAAAGTGTTCCTGTGTAGAACTAACAACTTTAAAAGGACTCCTTATTCATCATCTTCTTTCGGCTGTTCCTGTTAGGGGTCGCCACAGAGGATCATCTGTTTCCATTTCTTCCTGTCCTCTGCATCTTGCTCTGTCACACCAACCACCTGCATGTCCTCTCTCACCACATCCATAAACCTTATCTTAGGCCTTCCTCTTTTCCTGTTACCTGGTAGCTTCATCTTTAGCATCTGTTTCCCAATATACTCACCATCCCTCCTCAGCACATGTCCAAACCAATGTAATCTTGCCTCTCTGGCTTTGTCTCCAAACCTTCCAACCTGGGCTGACCCTCTAATATACTTATTCCTAATCCTGTCCACCCTCGTCACACCCAGTGCAAATCTTAACATCTTTAACTCTGCCACATCCAGCTCAAACTCCTGCCTTTTTGTCAGTGCCACTGTCTTCAACCCATATAACATAGCTGGTCTCACTACTCTCTTGTAGACCTTCCCTTTCACTCTTACTGGTACTCGTCTGTCACAAATCACTCCTGACACTCTTCTCCACCCACTCCATCCTGCCTGTACTCTCTTCTTCACCTGGCTTCGACACTCACCATTACTCTGAACTATTGATCCCAAGTATTTAAACTCATCCGCCTTCGACACCTCTACTCCTTGCATCTTCACCATTCCTCTATCCTCCCTCTCATTCATACACATATATTCTGTCTTAGTCCTGCTGACCTTCATTCCTCTTCTCTCTGGAGCATATCTCCATCTCTCCAGGGTCTCCTCCACCTATTCTCTACTCTCACTACAGATAACAATGTCATCTGCAAATATCATAGTCCATGGGGACTCCTGTCTGATCTCATCTGTCAACCTGTCCATCACCATTGCAAATAAGAAAGGGTTCAGAGCTGATCCTTGATGTAATCCTACCTCCACCTTAAACGCAACTGTCACTCCCACCACAGACCTCTCCGCTGTCACACTACCCTCATACATATCCTGTACCACTCTTACATACTTCTCTGACACTCCCAACTTCCTCATACAATACCACAACTCCTCTCTAGGCACCCTGTCATATGCTTTCTCAAAGTCTATAAAAACACAATGCAACTCCTACTGACCTTCTCTGTACTTCTCCATCAACACTCTCAGAGTAAACATCCCATCTGTAGTGCTCTTTCCTGGCATGAAACCATACTGCTGATCACTAATCATTCTTAACCTAGCTTCTACTACTCTTTCCCATAACTCCATGCTGTGACTGATCAGTTTAATCCCTCTGTAGTTACTACAGCTCTGCACATCACCCTTATTCTTAAAACAATCAGTACCAAAACACTTTTTCTCCATTCCTCAGGCATCCTCTCACTTTCCAAGATTTCATTAAATAATCTGGTTAAAAATTCCACTGCCATTTCACCTAAACACCTACATGTTTCCACAGGTATGTCATCTCGACCAACAGCCTTTCCATTCCTTATCTTCTTCATAGCTATCCTTACTTCTTCCTTGCTAATCCATTGTACTTCATGATTCACTATCCCCACATCATCCAACATTCTCTCTCTCTCATTCTGTTCATTCATCAACTCCTCAAAGTACTCTTTCCATCTCATCAACACACTCTCCTCGCTTGTGAGTATGTTTCCCTCATTATCCTTTATCACCTTTACCTGCTGCACATCTTTCCTAGCTCGGTCCTTCTGTCTAGCCAATTGGTACAGGTCCTTTTCTCCCTCCTTAGTGTCCAATCTTTCATACAAGTCTTCATATGCCTTATCCTTAGCCTTCGCCACCTCTCTGTTTGCCATGCACCTCATCTCCTTATACTCCTGTCTACTTTCTTCATCTCTCTGACAATCCCACTTCTTCTTTGCCAGCCTCTTTCTCTGT